>NC_045763.1:64099693-64401404 GCF_008692025.1 Phocoena sinus
CCAAGTTTAAGAAAAATCACAATGCTAAGAATTGCTTCTCAAACTCTAATGTTCATATAAATTAGCTAGATAGTTTGTTGAAATGCAGGTTCTTATTTGGTAAGTCTGAAGTGGGGCTTGAAACACAACATTTTTAATCAGTTCCAAATTGGGTATATTAGTTTCCTATTGCTGCTATACCAAACTCCCACAAACATAATGGATTAAAACAATACACTTCTGGGTTAAAACAATATACTTTTATTTTATAGTTGTAGAGATCAGAAGTCCAAAATTAGTCTCAGAGAATTAAAAACAAAATTTTTGCAGGTCTGCATCCCTTCTGAAGGTTTTAGGGGTATATTTGTTCACTTACCTTTTTCAGCTTTTGCTTGTGTTCTTTCACTTTGCATCTTTTACCTTGCATCACATCTACCTCTGCTTCCATAGTCATATTCCCTTCTCTGACTCTTACAATCTTACCTCCCACTTGTAAGGATCCCTGTGATTACTTTGAGCATACCAGGATAATCCAGCATGTTAATTTAGTATAATAACATTTGCAAAATCTCTTTTGCCATGTCACATATCTTACTCATGGATTCTGGGGATTATATTTGGAGCATAATTATTTGTCCTACAACCAGTTGATCCTGAGGCCACCAGTTCATAAGCAACACTTTGAGTAAAATGTCTCTATAGTGAAATAGAGTCTAAAGATAATCACCTTGGTAGGTCTGCTAGACAGATAATTACACTATTTTTTGGTCCTGTTGTTTATTTAAATGTAGTAAAGAAACTGAGCTGAAACCAGGGGTCTTCTGTCCTGTCACCTGAATTAAAAAAAAAATATATATATATATATATATATGTGTGTGTATGTGTGTGTGTGTGTGTGTGTGTGTATAATATATATTACATATACACTTTATTTAAAGGATGATGGATTCAAAAAGTATTTGATGGTGAGTAATTATATTCCTTGGATATCGTGTTCCAAACTAAGCAGTTTTAAAAGTCTTTCTGTGAAAAGTATTTTTTGCGTACAAGAAAGGAAGTGAGAGAAGGATGTGAAGAGAGAAAGAAAAGGATGGAAAGAGAGAAAGAGAGGGAGGGAGGGAGAGAGAGAACAAGAGAGCTTAAAATATGCATACTGCAGTTTCACACATAAGGAGCTTTGTAGTTACCACTCCATCTAAACAAGTAAAAAACTAAACAGACTATAAAATTAACGCTTCCTGCATCCATAAAGAGGGGAAGACAAAGGGCAAATTGCTGCCCCCAAGACTGGAGAGAGAGGCAGGTGAATACAGGTCATTAAGGCTTACCAGAGCAAAGACTCACAAGCAGAAACTGTTCTGGAAACCAGTGCTGGGGTAGGATAGTCTGAAGTGTAATAGACAAATTGCTGGAGGTTCAGTATGGACAAGTCGGAGAGTTAAAAACACCAGGGGAAGTTTTTGGAAGCCTACAAAATACTGTGATATTTAGCTTCAAGTGCTCCATCAGGTTCCCATAGTAAATGTTGGAGAAAATCCCTTGGGCCTCTGACAGGAGGAGGGAAAACAAACCGTTTTAAAATATACCAGAATATATTTTAAATAGACTGTCCTTTTTAACAACCCCCGGTATCAGAAAAAATTATTAACCAGAAGCTAACCTGGAGTATTATCAGAATCTAACTAAAGTGGGGAAGGGAAATATCCAACTCTAGTCAACTCTAGCCATCCTGCACCCCTAAGCGGGGGGAGAAAAAAGATGAGACATATTTGTAAAGTTTATAGTCCAGAAGCATAAGCTCACTAAATGATTGAGACATAATCATAGGACTATGGTACACTTCACCTCCCTGGCACCTCACCACCACATTATTAAAAGCCTTTTTTCATCAGTTCCTTTTACCATTACATCATGTATGGCTACCAAGAAAAAGTTACAAGTCATACCAAAAAGTAAAACAAAACACAATTTTAAGCAACAAAGCAAGCATCAGAACCAGACAGGGCAGGAATTTTGGAATCATCAGACTAGTGATTTAAAACAAAGTATTTCATTACTATGTTAAGAATTCTAAAGAATAAAGTAGACAACATGCAAAAGTAGATGATCAGTGTAAGCAGAGGGTTGAAAATCTTAAGAAAGAAGAAAAGTAAGTGCTAGAGATAAAAAATACCGCAACAGAAAAGCAGAATGCAGTTGATGGGCCTACTAATTGACTGGACATAGCTGAGGAAAGAAACTCTGAGCTATAAGGTATATCAATAGAATCTTCAAAAATGTGTGGGATGCAACAAAAAGTGCATAAAGGGAAATTTATAGTATCAAATGCATATATTAGAAAAGAAGAAAGCTCTAAAAAGAAGTGAAAATTAAATCTAAAGTAATCAGAGGACCGTTTAAAAAAATCAAAATTAGGGCAGAAATCAATGAAAACTGAAAATAGGAAATCAATAGAGCGAATTAATTAAACCAGAAGTAGTTTTCTGAAAAGATCAATAAAATCAACAAGTGTTAGAACCAGACTAGGCTAACTAAGAGGAAAAAAGAAGGGAGAGTAAGAGAGAGAGAGAGAGACAGAGAGGAAGTAAATTATTAATTAGACCCCCTAGAAATTAAAAGGATAACAAAGTAATACTTTGAACAACTCTAAGCCCACAGATTTGATAACTTTGAAGAAATGGACCAATTCCTTGAAAGACACAATCTGTCAAAACTCACACATGAAGAAACAGATAATCTGAATAGGCCTATGTTTATTAAAAAAATTGAATAATTAAGTAATAACTTCAGCACCATATCCAGATGGGTTCATCGGTGATTTCTACCAAACATTTAAGGAAGAGATAATAACAATTCTCTACACCCTCTTCCAGAAGATAAAAGCAGGGGGAATACTGCCTAATTTATACTATGAGGCTGGCATTATCCGAATACTTAAGCCAGGCATTACAAGAAAACTACAGACCAATATCTCTCAAGAACATAAATGCAAAAATCCTCAATAAAATATTACTAAGTTGAATCCAACAATGAATAAAATGAATTATACACTATGACCAAGTGGAATTTATCCCTTAAAATGTTTAACCTTTGAAAATCAATTAACTTAATCCATTGCATGAATAGACTAAAAAGAAATATCACATGATCATAACAGTAGATGTGGAAAAAACATTTGACAAAATGCAATTCCCATTCATGATTAAAAACTCTCAATAAACTAGAAATATAGGAGAACTTTGTCAACTTGATGAAGACCGTCAAACAAACCCCTACAGTAAACTCTACAATTACTGATGAGAAATTTGAAGTTTTCCCACTAAAAAAGGTATAAGTCAAGGAAGCCACTCTCACCACTCCTTTTCAGTATGGTACTGGAAGTCTTTGATAATGCAGTAAGACAAGAAAAAGAAATGAAAGGCATACAGAAGAGAAGTGTCTTTGTTTACATATGATATCATTATATTTGTAGAAAGTCCTAAAGAAATGACAAAAGAATTCCTGGAACAAATAAGCAATTATAGACAGGTTTCAGGATACAAGATTAATATACAAAGCAGAAACTAACACACCATTGTAAAGCAATTATACTCCAATAAAGATGTTAAAAAAGAAAGATTAATATACCAAAGTCGATAGTTTTTCTATATACAATCAATGAACAATTCGAATTTGATATTAAAAACAATAAAATTTACTTTAGCACCCCCCAAACTAAAATACTTAATTATAAATCTGATAAAGTATATGCAAGATCTATTTTAGAAAAACTACAAAACTCTGCTGAATGAAATAAAAGAACTAAATAAATGGAAATATATTCCATGATCATAAATGAGAAGACTAAATATTGTCAAGATATCAGTTTTTCCCAATTTGATCTATAAATTTAAATCAATCACACTAAAAGTCCCATCAAGTTATTTATATGTATATTAACAAACTAATTCTAAAGTTTTCAGGGACAGGAAAGACTCCCAAGACAGCCAACACAATATTGAAGAAGAAAAAGTTGAAGGACTGACACTACCCAAAGTAAAGACTTACAGTAAAGCTACAGTAAACAAGATATCTTGGTGTTGTGATGAAAGAATAGACAAACAGATCAATGGAACAGAATAAAGAGCCCAGAAGATGGTCTAAAAAATATAGGTAATTGATCTTTGACAAAGAAACAAAGGCAATACAATGGAGCAAAGACAGCCTCTTTAACAAGTAGTGCTGGAACAACTAGACATCCACATTAAAAAAAATAATAACTTAGACACAGACTTGACACCCTTCACAAAAATTAATTCAAAATGAATCATAGACCTAAATTAAAATACAAAACTATAAAACTCCTAAATGATAATATAGGAGAAAACTTAGATGTGCTTGGGTATGGTGATGCTTTTTTAGATGTAATCAAAGGCATGATTCATAAAATAAATAATTAATAAGCTGGGCTAAATTAAAATTAAAAACATCTGCTCTGTGAAAGACTATCAAGGGAATGAAAAGACTAGCCATATTGGGAGAAAATATTTGCAAAAGATACATCTGATAAAGGACTGTTATCCAAAATATAAAAAAAGAAGTCTTAAAACTCAACAATAAGAAAACAAAAAACCTAGATAAAAAAAAGGACCAAAAACCTTAGCAGACACCTGACCAGAGAAGATATACAGATGGCAAATAAGCATATGAAAAGATGCTCCACATCATATGTCATCAGAGAAATGTACAATAAAATAATGATGAGATACCACTACACACTTACTAGAATGGCCAAAATCCAGAACACTGACAACACTAAATGGTGGTGAAGATGTGGAACAACAAGAACAATCATACATTGCTGGTGGGAGTGCAAAATGGTACAGCCACTTTGGGAGTGAGTTCAGCAGTTTCTTATAAAACTAAACATACTTTTATCATAAGATCCAGCAATAACACTCTTTGGTATTTACCCAAGGATTGAAAACTTATTTGCATACACAAGCTTACACACAGATGTTTATAGCAGCTTTTTTCCTAATTGCCAAGGCTTGGAAGCCACTGAGATATCCTTCAGTAGGTGAATGGAAAAATAAACTGTGATACATCCAGACAATGGAATATTATTCAGCGATAAAAATAAATAAGCTAGCAAGCCATGTAAAGACATGGAGGAACCTTAAATTTAAATATACTCCTAAGTAAAAGAAGCCAATTCTGGAAGGCTACATAATGCATGATTCCAACTATATGACATTCTGTAAAAGGAAAAAATATGGAGATACTAAAAAGTTCAGTGGTTGCCAGGGGTGTGTGGAGTGGGGGAGAGATAATAGGCGGAGCACAGAGGATTTTTAAGGCCATTAAAATACTCTGTTCAATAAAATGATGGAAATGTATTATACATTAGTCAAAACCCACAGAATCTACTACACCAGGAGTGAACCCTAAGATAAACTATGGCCTTTGCATGATTATGATGTGTTAATGTAGGTTCATCCTTGTTAAAAAATTCTGGTGAATGATGTTGATAATGAGGAAAGGCAATTAATGCAGTTTTCCCATCTTCTAGCCTCTTCTTTCCCATCTCCTCCTCTCATGTTTCCTCTCTTTCTTTCTCCTCCTTCTTCTTCTCCTCCTTCTCCTTCTCCTTTCCTTTCCTTTCCTTTCCTTTATTTTCCTTCCATTCCTTTCCCTCTCTCTCTTCCTTTCTTTCTCTCTCTCTTTTTCAATTCTGTTTATTAGTGGCCACATGAATACCTAGCTCATATTAAATGCTCCATAGTTATCTAGCTTGATAAGATTTAAATTGTGGGTGATTGTCAAAAAATATCAAATCATGTTTATGCTTCAATTTTGATCATTATATAGTTTCTTTTTGATTAATTAATACTTAAATTTATGCTAATAAATTATGCAGTTGTCAACTTATATTTCAGGGAAAAATTCTAATTTGACCTGCTGTATTATTATTTTCCTTTCTTTTTTTTTTTTTTTTTTTGTGGTACACAGACCTCTCACTGTTTTGGGCTTTCCCATTGCAGAGCACAGGCTCCGGATGCACAGGCTCAGCAGCTGTGGCTCACGGGCCCAGCTGCTCCGCAGCATGTGGGATCTTCCCGGACCAGGGCACGAACCTGTGTCCCCTGAATCGGCAGGCGGACTCTCAACCACTGCACCGCCAGGGAAGCCCTTATTATTTTCCTTTTTAACTAATATTTTACACAGAAATAAAATTATGCAAGTTAAAGCACAGAGGGAAAGAAGACTGAAAAAGAAGAAATAAAAAAGCATAGCCTCAGTCAACTGAAAGAAAATATCATACTGTTTATATATATGTATATTTAGAATCCTAGGAAGAGAGGAGAGAAGTAGAAAAAAATTTTTTTTAAATAATGACTAAAAACGTTCCAAGTTTGTTTGAAACTATACACCCACACATGCAAGAATCTCAAGGAATTCTTCTGTTTTCTTTACTGAATATCTTCCGGTTTACTGAGGTCTCTTCTCTCTGGCCATTGGGAACTTACTTGAATGATTCAAGGCGCTATTGAGCTGCTTTTGTTTGGCCTCCTAAATTTTTACTCTTTGTGTATGTAGACCGATATTCAGCCAAATACTCTAGGAAAATACTAAGCAGATTTCTAGCATTCTTTCTCTGTCTTGGTATGATCCTTGGTAGTCTGACCAGCAAAACCTAGATACCTCCTTTTTTCCAAACTCTAATCTGTGTCTCCTCAACCCACCCAAATTGCCATGTTTTGTTGGGTTCTCTTCCCTTCACTGTGGTCCAGAAATTGCCTTTAGGAAGAAAGCTGAGGAGATTGAAGAGCTTTCCACCTTAGTTTCCTTTGTTTCAGGAATCAGAATCCTGTTCTGCCTTTGTCTAATATTTGAAAACACTTGTTTTATATATCTTGTCCATTTGTCTATTTGTTTATAATGGGAGGTAATTCTGGACTATATTACTTCTTCATGGGTAGAAGAGGTATTTCAAATGCAATTTTTAAATAAATTAGTTTTTTTTTTAAAGAAAGAATTAATCTTTATAGATAAAAGAAATCTAATGAAGAAATCATAATTTCTAACTACTGTAGCTTTCATCATATATAACACTTAATAAATAACCAACTGGGTTTTGTTTTGCTTTTTAAAAATAACAAATTTTCTCTCTCAGTTTATTTCAAGAGACTGATTAAACATTAATTGGAGGAATACATTTCCTTCAATATATCAATAAAACAATTAAATGGCAATTAACTTTGTAAACATATCTTCTGCTAACACTGAACACATATAATCATGTGGATCCATTTATGCATATCTTCTGAAGCCAAAATACAGGAATAACAATACTGGACACAAAACTGAGATATAATGAAGGCTTCAAATTTTACCATTTTAACTTTTAATTTTAATTGTAAATAATAATAAGAGAAGTTAAAATGTAAGTAATTTTACATGGCATCTGCATCACCTATCTATTATCACCAATTAAGAGATTTATTTTATAGAATTCTGGAAAATGTGTCTGATATATATAAACTAGCATATGATGATATGTCTTTTTTCCTTAAAATATGGTTGAACAATAAAACATTGTGCAGGAATCCTCAAATCCACCAAGCAACTGGATGTTGCAAATATCAGTGCTGTTATGTTGTTATTTGAAAAAAATCCTGGAAAGATTTTAAGGAGACACAATTACTGCAGGTTTAGAGTAGAATTACCATTGATCTCTGTGAATGGTCAATTATAATTTTGTCCCTTCTCTCATACTTTCACGGTATTGCTGGATGGCTTATTCCATTGATATGTTATCAGCTATGGAGCTAGAAACGTTAAGAGGACACAAAAGTCTCAAAAATGGATTAGATGCAGGAGCTGTGAAGGAGGGAAGAAAAGCATAATGAAGGTAAGTAACATTTCTTACAGAATGTCAACTCTTTGAAATTAATGTTATTATCTATACACATATTTTAGAGCAAGAAGATATTATAATATCTACTAAGACTAGCCATGTCATAGGCTCCATTGTAAGTGCTATATATATATAAAACGATTCATATTTTCTTTGCAACAACACTACTAGCAAGATATTATTATTATCTCCACTTTACATTTGAGGGAACTGAAGAACTGAGATGCTAAGTAACTTGCAAAACATCTCACGGTTAGCTGATAAGTTTTGGAGCCATAGGTAGAACAATACAACTTAGCAGCTATCTCTACTGAAAGCACAAAGGGGTGTTACTAAACATTGTTACAACTCAGGGCTCTTAAACCTGCTCTGCCTGCTCTTTCCAATTACAGAGAGGGACATATATAAACTACAGAGAGTATTTTAAGACTGCTCCTACCAACATTCTCAGAGGAGTGTTGCCAAGTCCTGGACAAAGATGAATGCCACTCCATCTAAAAGTTAACTGTTGAGATCCTGGATCCAAGGTCATATGCTGGAGCCTCCACTGAACCTGATTTCTTGGACCTCATATGCTAAGCATTATATGTTCTTCTTCCTTACATTGTACCATCCCAGGTTTCTTCCTTGTACCTCAGAGACCCTATTTTTATTTTCTTTTACAATAGAAATATGTGCTTTAAAAACCAGAGTCCCAAACATTGGTAATTGAAAAATAGATTTGGTTCTATTGTGCTGAATTTTCAAACATTTCTTTGAGGTAAGGAAAGAGCTATGATGCAACTGATATTAGGAGTGAAGGGTGTACGAAAAGCCTTCCCTCCTAAAATGAACTTGAATCTTCAATTTTAAGGTCTATTATGGCAAGAGTACTGACTGATCTGTTCACTAATGTATCCCTTGTTCCTAGAAGTTCCTGTCATGTAATGGTCACTTAATAAACATTTGCTGAATTTTGAATGAATGAATGAACACTGTAGGTAAATTAAATGTAGAGAGAGAACACAGATAAATTTCAATAGTAAAACAAGTTGAATGTTAATTCCCTGGCTATAAAAATTTGAATTTATGTATACAGAATTCTTTTTCTTCCTTTCCTTATTCAAACACTTTCAAAAGCAAATTGATTCCTTGGCCCACCTTTTGAATCCATTATTTTGTGTAGAACACTCATATGCAATTGATTTTTCTTCCACTGTAGCTTTAAGACAGTAATTATGGAAATATGGAAGAAAAATCAACCATTTGTTTTATATCAACTTTGAAAAAATAAAATTACGAAAGCTATGTAGCATCACAACTACAATTTTCAGTGAGAAATGAGAAACTCTGGAAGAAAACTAAAATATAACATGACCAAACCTCCCCTAACAAACCAGTTAAAACATTAGCAAAACTCTTTGAAGATTTACCTAATATCTAGTTTCCAGGCTATCTCCCTTACAGTTGTACAGTCAGTTAACCAAAGAATAGATATTAAGTTTGTTGTATCTAAAGTCAGATGATGCAAATTTTTTGCTCTCAGCTGAACTGTGTCCACCTTTAAACACTGAAGAAGCTTATGGCAGCCTGGTTGCTGGACTTCAAGAATACACATTCACTAAAATAAGGAATATAGATTCTAGTATCCTGATAGGAATAATCATTCTCTCATAGTTTTTATTCCCAAGCCTATAAAATTACTATACTTTTAGAATGCTATCTGTATTTTAAACACTGTGCTCTTTGAAAGACATATGGTTAAAATGTTCCTTATATTTTTCTCTTAAGGAGATTTTATTTTACACTAAAACTTATGTGCTAGCTCTGACAATTTTTGAAAAACTGCAAGCCTCTACAATACAGAGAAACACAAAATAAGAAGGAGGTAAAACTCATTTGTTCCTTTTTAAAAAACACACATTTCTCACTAGAAAGCAGGATGACTAAAGCTTAAATGTAAAAGTTATATAAGAATGATAATTTGGTCAATGATAATTTGGTCATGCTCCTCTGTTACAGAGGGTGCTCTTTTGGGAAGACTGGCATTTTTGCAACATTAAGTCTGCATTTGTAGATAATGTAACAGTATCTAGTTGACCTATTGGAACTGACATGATTCATTGAAATAATTTTCTATAACCAGATTATTAGCTTTTAACAATTATCAGGGAATATGGATGTAGAAAAGAGAATTGAGGATGTATACATAAATAGGGCTCCTGTTTTACTAAGAGGAGGTTAGGATCATTAAAAATGGGCTACGTGGAGATTACCATGCAATTAACTACACTACAGAACTCCTACCTTAACACTTGTCTCCTTTGTCACACTACATGAAAAACATTACTAGGAAGTGATGGGAATGGTGTTGGATTAAGATACATGGACTTAGTAGTGCTCCAATAATAATATGACTATATTTCCTTACAGAAAACATGTTAGGTATGGACATGAGAAAATTTTAACAACTCAGGCATTTAACTAAATGGCAAGAGCGCATAATAAAGACACAATTAGAATAAGGATATACAAGAATTCTCTAAGGGCTATTATTCATTATATCCAAGTTTTTGTTTGAAAAGTATTTAGACATCAAAGGACAAAGTTTATCAGAATCACTAGGATATTTTAAAATGTCTTAGTTTAAGCTTATTAGGTAAAGTTTAGGTATGCTAGCTAAAGTAAAAGTAATTTGTTTTCTGGTGGTTAGTAAACTGTGTATTCTCTTAGAGTTGAAATTATTTTAGGAGATTCTAGGAGATGTACAGGTGTGAAATATTCATAGCCTTATCTCTGTATTTGTACCCACTGAGAAGTTAAATATAAAAAATGCTTCATTAGAGTGTCCTTGTAGTCACTGTATCAGTTTGCAATCTTTCAATTTGCAATTATTTGACATGTATCAAGTGTGATGGGTTCTATTCAGTAAGCTGTCCTTCTTAATGGTTGCTTCTCACATGGTCAAGGGCATTCTAAACATGTTCTTGGAATGATTCCCTCTTTCAATCACTGTGCCAATAATCACTTAGAATACAAGTGGATTCTTTTTATTTAGAACAACCAGGTGGCTGAAGAGAGCCAGTTAATAAGCAATCAGCAAAATCAAAAGCAATAATGAAGCCTTCAAGGTTTTGTGCTATACTGCCTGATACATAATCTCTATTTTGTGAGTAAATATATGGTATGCCTAGCAGTTGAATGAGTTTGAGGATGCCACATTCCACTCTTTGTGAGTTTTTTCAGCTTTGAAGATCTCACTGCCAGGAGAGATCTAACATCTGTTTGAAGGCACTACCTTCTGTTGTAGAAGACTCACTTTTGCAAAGTTGGGTTTTCTACAGACACTACACTTTTCAGTAGTGCCTGTTAATGTATCTTTTATCTTTACAAAGAAGTAAGAAACTGTAACTCAAAAAGTGTATTGAATCCATTCATCTAATTTGGCAAAAAATATACATTCCGTAATTAGAGGAATTATATCTGAAAGCTGTGTTGAGACCTTTGGATGTTAACTTAAAAGATTTTTCATGCTCATAACAATATAGTTTGAGTGGGAAAAAAAAAAGACTTTATTATGTTCTATATTACTTTTACATAGATTGGAATGTCACTTTTCTGATTACATAAGTCAATATTTCTTTTTTTCCCTTAATAGTGTTATTTTGGGTATGCCAGATCCAGGGTCAATGTGAATAAAATTCAAAGTTTAAATCAGAAAGGATCTTCAAAAGTTTGAGATAGTCTCCATTTCTCTACTGTATTTTAGATACCTTTAGTTTTATTAGGTTATGATTGTATTCCAGATTGAATACAATTTCATATTTAATGGAAGAGATATAGGAACCTATCAGGCCCAGATGACATTGTGAATAAGAAAAGTTTGTGGTCTCAGCTGCTTTACCTTATTTCAGTCCTCTATCTCATTAAGTGCCCACTACTTACTCAACATAGAGAATCAATCGATGTTCCCATTTTGCTCTTGTAATTTCAGAATTCCAAATTTCTTGATTACTGTTAGCTTTATTTCATGAGGAACCCCTTAATATATGTAATTTTCTTATTACCATTTCAATATTATAGTGTATGTATGTGTATTCATTTTCCCTGGAAAATATGTCAGAATTTCATCTCATATGAATGCATTTACCCCCTCATAATGTCAAAGAATCAGGATCTTAGAAGTTAAAAACAGAAGGAGGGCAAGACAACATTGTGTAGGTGCATAAAAACATTCCCTGTTTCCTAGGAAACTTTATGGGGTGGGGTGGGAGATAAGCCTTCTTCTCTTTGCATTTTCTGAATATGCCATGTGATACCATATATTATGAAAACACCCAAAATATCCTCTATATTCTCACAACTCCTACTCCATATTTTATATTTGATAAATTCTAGATTGGGCTACTCAATGTGTTAATTTTATGTTCATCCACAAATGATAAACCCATCTTTGTTTGTTTCTTTTTTTTTTTTTTTTTTTTTAGCTATAAGGCTCACTCCATTTAACCTTTTGCTATAACATCCTCAAAAGCAAGTACTTTCGAATTTTTTATTTTCTAACTGTGTATCAATATTTAGACAGAATTTTAAGTTAGTCAAACAAACAAATTTGCTTCTGTGGATTGTTTAAATGCCAATTCTCTGCTCTACTTCCATTATGGACCATTTAAATTCAAAGAAATATTAAGACAGATAGAAAATTCTGATCTTAAATATTTTTGTCCTATAAAATTTAAAATACCTTTGGATCAGAAACTGTAATGTGTGTGCCAAGGAACTCCTCTTCTTCAGAAAATGGATAGGTAGATAGATAGATAGAGATAGAGATATTATGAAAAATGAAAGTTGAATAAATTTGAACAACATTTTGTTAACAAAGTCAAATGTATTTCTTTACTAAATTGCTTATCAGGATGTTTAATACATTTTTCAGGCTTGCAAATTTCCAAGATAGGGAAATAGTATGAAGCAAATCTGAAATAACCAGGAAAAAAATTTGAAACATCTTTTATGTTTTCTATATCTCTTATAGAATTCATTCTGATAATATGGTCTTTGATAGAACAGATACAAAAAAGGAAATTTTCATGTACAAGGATTTTGGGTCAAAATTTTCATTTTCATATTAATAACTCATATTCTATATGGATAAACTCATTTTAGTTAACTATATTTAAGTACCAATAATATTTCAAGCAGTTATCAAATAATTTGAATGATAAATATCTCAAGTTCTTTAGTACTATTATCTTATTCTTAGAGTCACATTTTTGTCTTTCTGACAAACTCTTATAAAAAAAAAGTTTCCTTAAGCTGGTTATATTCAGGTAAAAAGAAGTACCTCTGTATTAGTCACTAGTGTTCCAAGACAACTGAAAGAAATGTGGTCTAAGGAATAGATATAAAGTTAATCCAATCTGGAAGTTCCAGATTTAGTTTACAAGTATCCTAGTGGCAGTGATTTATTTCTGTACATTGCAATGTCAGAACAATGACAGAACTAGTCCAGAGTGATGGCATTGAAGATTGGCACCATTATTTTCTATTGCTTACAACTCATGGAAACTGGCAATTTTGTTGTCAGAACTGGAACAGTGATATAACTCGGGAAGAGAAATTTGATTAGTTCCATGTGATAAAGTTACTAGAGGGGTGAGGAGGAACTGGACAAATTAAGATATTTTATTCTTAACTAAGCACATTTAGGAACAGGTAATACCTGAGCTGGCATCTTGTATGTTTTAGGACTCAAAAGTGTGTGTAGAAATGACAGGCACTTTTCTAAACTTCAAAATATTTGAAAATAAAACACTCAACTATTTGAAGCTTTCAAGAAAGAATACAGAAAAATGAGAGAACTTGTCTATATGGATCCATAATGATGTGACAATAATAGTCACAATGAAAGGAGATAATTTGATTCAATACATTAGTTATGTTACTGAAAAAAACAAAAACACAAACAAAAACAAAACAAAACAAACAAGTAAAACAAACCAGAAATTAATTGAACAGGTCCACATGTTTCTACAAACAAATCTACCATCCCATCTGCACCCACATTCTCTGCCTTTCCTCATAATTCAGTGAAGGAACTAGTCTCATTTCTAAGATCAAACCCTCTATGTGTGTACAGATTCTATTTCCCGTCACTTTTTTGTAGAAACATCTCATTTCCTTTCTCTTCCCTACATCAGTAACTTTCTCCCTTTCTACTACATTATCATCAGAAGCATAAGGGCATGAGAATATATCTCCCATATCAAATTAAAAAAAAAATCCCTTGATCTCTCGCCTATAATCTCTATCTTACCCATTTTGCTCAATTTTACAAGAGAAAAAGAAATCTTCAAAAGTGTTGAGTATACCTGTCTTCTCCTGGGTGTCTTCTTGAATTAACACTTAACCAGACTTTTGTTTCTAACATTCCACAAACCTACTTTTGTTGAAAGTCACCACTGGTCACTTCATTGTTATTCTAACATCAGCACTTAGACTTTACCTCACTGGAGTTCTGACAAGATTTGAAATAGCTAATCATTCTCTCTCTCTGAAACAATTCCACTAATTGGCTTTCATCCCGTTCTCTGTGTTCTTATCTCAGGTTGATCCACCTTTATTTCTTTGCTGGATATCTCTGTTTTTTCTCATGTGTAAAATTTGTACTTCTCTACAGCACAATACTCAGGTCTATACTCCTCTTTGTTCTTATCATTCTCCTAGATAATTTCATTCAGTATTATAGCTTTACAGAAATCTTTATACAGATTATTCCAAAATAATGTCTTTAGTTCTGATTTTAAATACAAAATCCAAATGCCTTCATACATAAATTGATAAATGGACTTTATCAAAATTTAAAACTTTTGCTCTGTGATAGCACTTTTAGAAGAATGAAAAGACAAGCCACAAATTGGGAGGTATTTCAAAATCACACATCTGACGATGAATTTGTATCCTAAATATATAAAGAACTCTCAAATAAAACTCATACTAGAAAACAAACAAACAAACAAAACAAAGCAAAAGATGTAAGCATACATTTCACCAAAGATGGATGGAGAATAAGCACACAAAAAGATACCAATTTCATTAGTCATTAAGGAAAAGCATACTAAAATCATTGAGATACCACTACACACCTATTACAATGATAACAAAAAAATAAAATAAAATAAAAATGGCATTAACAAATGATGGCAATATTCTTGAACAACTAGAACCCTTACAACTTGCTGATGGGAATGTGAAATGGCACAGCTCTTTTGAAAAGTTGTTAATTTTCTTATAAAGTTAAAGTATGCTTATAACCCAGCAACCTCACTCCTTGGTTATTTAACTCTGCAAAATAAGAATTTTTGTTCACACAGAATCCTGTAAATGAATATTTATAACAGGTTTATTCATAATCACAAAAAACTGGAAAAAGCTTAGATGTCTATAAGTAAACTGATATAGCCATAAACCTCTATACTTCCATGCCTCAGGCTATAATCCCTGGAGCCTTCATTGACACCTGCTTTTCTTGGACACTGTGCTTTCAACTCCTACAACAGATACTGTTGTTTTACTTTCCAAATATTAATACATCTAGGCCTTCTCATCATCTCTAATCTATGCCAACACCATCTCTTACCTGGCCTATAGCAATGATCCCATCTTGAACATCTGTGGGCTCAGAGTAAGTGAGAGTACAAGAAGCCCATATAACATATACCTAAGTATATTAAAGTTTAAAACGTTCTTAAAAAGTTTAAATAAAATATGGGCAGCTAAGGAAAAACCAAGTTGTTACCCTTTGCCCCTGGCTTCCAGTTCTTAGGCCTGCCTTCATTTCTTCTTACCCACCCCTCACCCTGCAGTATCCTATACATAAGGGCTCTCATAAAAATACATTGGCAATCAAGCTTGCATATTCAAATTTAATCTACAACTTCTAAAAACAATTGTTTCTTAGGCATCTCTCAGACTTGGGGTGCATATACCCAGGAATGCTGTCTGGTGCAAAATTAAAATACAGAACACCTCATTCAAAAGTGGGAAAAAAAAGAGACACTTTTAAAGTTAATAAATATAAAGTTTTTTTTTTTGTTTTTTTTTTTTTCTGCAGTCTCTCTCCTGTTGTGGTGTTTTATTTGCTATTTAATGTCATTCTAAATAAAGAAAAAATAATGTTGTATATCATCATACATTTTACCATTCATCTTGTATTATGCAATGTCAGTTTTAAATCCAGATACAAGAACATTTAACTCATATGCAGAATCATCGGAATTACACAGCTCCTATTTTAGCTTGTATATACATATGCATTTTGTTCTTTCCAAAACGGTGAAAATGTCGCATGTACCAACTCAACTGTTTTTATCTCACTTCCTGACATGTGCACATTCTACCAACACTTTGTACCTTCAGCTACTGATAAGTAAGAGAGGACTGAAAGGAAAAATGAACTATAGGCTGCCCTTTCTTTCTATTCCCCTCTATGTTACCATTTTTCCTTGTAAGTTGTTGGCTAATACAGAAAGTAACAGGAGTAAGAAAGGAAATGATAAAGGTCCTTGGTTGTTCCATTTCTTAGAATACCACTTCCTTCTTTCACAAGCAAAGTGCTGATTCAAACTGAGAAAATGATCTCTGTGGCCGTCAACATCCACCTCACTTCCTCAGTCATAAATGTAAGATACCTTTATTCTCACTTGCAGCTTGTTGAATTTGCAAACATCATGGGCCTACTGGAATTCTGTGTTCCTGAAGCATCATAGACTCTACACATGAATAAGTTACAAGGAATGACTTACATGCAGTTTGCATGTATCTCCTCTGCTTATACACAAGCTCCATTATCCCACTGGACTTCACTTACAAAGCACAAGTATAGAGGTAAAATTATTAAGAATTTCAAAATGGCGACAGCAATAAATTAATCCAAATGAGGGACCCTTCTAGGTATGGGGCCTTATACAACCACACAGGTTGTACACCCATGAAGCCAGCCTTGTCTATAGCAGTGACGTGTTCTGCCCTTGGAAAGGCAAACAGGGAAAATTGTCATGACAGATCAAGATTTCCAGGGTTCCAGATGTTCAGAGAATGGGAGGGGGAGACTTGTGCTCTGCTGTGGGAGCTGGGGACATTGTCTTTGCTCCATGGATTCTTCAATGAGAAAAGGACAAGAATAATGCACAAGGCAGGAGTTCCTCTTCCAGTTTAAGGACAACAGGTTTCTCTTTCTAACACTTTGTTGGGGAAGATCATCAAGAAAATGTGAGAGCCCACTGATCCAAGAACAGGACCCAAGCAACAAGCCTCTCCACTCCCTCCCTTAACTTTGGAATGTATATTCTGCCTGCCTTCCTCATTCCCAGAAGCTGCCCCAAGGATAGAGCCTTGAGATAGAAATGTGATGTTGAGACTCTCTGGATAGTATATATGACTGAACACAGTTAAGGCACCTATATAAACTTTTAAGACTTGGTAGGTGGGTGCAGAAATCTGTTCATCTTGTGGCTGCCCATGACAAGCCTCATAAGTTCCCTTGCTTACTAAACCTGCCATCTACCACTGTGGAGTGATCTGCCTCTTTCTTCAGTCTTTCCCTATCCTCTATATGGGACCAGTTTGCAAACCAAAACCCTACTCCATCTTATCCACATATCATCAAAAGTAATCCTTTTTAAATGTATGTCTGATCATAACATTCCTCTAGACAAAATCATCAATCACATTGTCACAATCAAGACTAGAGTCCTTATAATGGTCTACATTTCCCTTGATGACCAACTGACAATATTTCTTACCATTTTCTATTCTTTAACCCCACTCCAGTTACACTATCCTCATTCTTTTGAATGCATACCTAAACTGCTGTTAACTCTGTCTTCATTGTTAGTGACAGCAATCTTCCTTGTCTTTTCATGTCACAACTGATTTCCAATCATCTAATATTAATATTGCAAAGTGATCTTAAAATGACAAATCTGGGAGTTCCCTGGCAGTCCAACGGTTAGGACTTGTCTCTTTCATTGCCGTGGCCCTGAGTTCAATCCTTGGTCGAGGAAATAAGATCCTGCAAGCCTTGTGGTGCAACCAAAAAAAAAAAAAAAAAAAAAAAAAGACAAATCTGAGGTCATCTGACTGCTCTGATATTTTCAATGACTTTCCATTACCTGTAGGATAAAGTCCAAATTTCCTTACAAGAGAAATAAATAATCCATTCATAATAGTAGAGTATTTGGAACATATTAAGTGTTAAATTAATAAAAGTTATTTTTATTGAGGAAACATCTACTGATGAATTCAGCACCTCTTCTATAGGACATGGGTATAATTTTCATCTTTCTATTGCAATAAATTAATGGACTTTATCCCAAGTAATATTGCCTTTCTTATATCCTTTTCTTCTGATCCTTCTTCCCCTCATTCTTCTCTTTCTCTTTGATTTCCCTGTCTCTC
Organism: Phocoena sinus; assembly: GCF_008692025.1. Taxonomy (NCBI): domain Eukaryota; kingdom Metazoa; phylum Chordata; class Mammalia; order Artiodactyla; family Phocoenidae; genus Phocoena; species Phocoena sinus. The sequence goes on from NC_045763.1 coordinate 64,118,010, forward strand.
GCACCTTCTTGCTCATTCTCTCTCTCCCATCCCTACTCAGTGACATTTGTACAATAACTGTTTAATAGGGAAATTGTTGCAGATCTAAGATAAAGCTCTTTTAAAGAGTAATAAATGTTAAGCATTAATAATACTGTATTGAAACTGAAAAGGCTGATAATCAGCAATGCAGATTAGTAAAGACCTACAGCCTCTGGGTGTGAAAGAAATTGAGTTCAGTCTAAAATCAATCAGATGGTAAGTAGGCTGTCACTAATAATGACAGAAATACTAAGCTCCAGGTTTAAATTCATAACATTTTGGACTCGATACTTTCTGCTGCTGAATACTTTGGCTTTGCTAGCATAAGTGGGAATTAATGACATATTAGTTGGAGTAACTACAATTTATAAAGCATTCTCACTAGAGAATATATTTCTTTCATATTATTTTATCATCTTCCATATATCTCAAGTTTATCTAGCTAAGATATTAACCTGAATGTATTTTGTAATATTTGAAAATCATTTCTTGTGTAGCAGAGCTGAAATACACCCTTTCTCTTGGTGTTCATGCTAGACAAATTCCAAATCACTTAACTTTTAAGATAACATCAGAAAAGAATTCTCTCAATTACAAGTTTTTAAACTGTCAATTTATGAGATTAATTGAGATTCATTTTTTTTTTAACGAGATTCATTTTGATAAATATCTTTTGATGAGAAATAGATTGTCCTCTACTATGTATTAAAGAACAGCTTGTTTCCTTTGGATTAATTTTTATGGTAAAATGCAAATAACTTTCCATTTCGTATAATTTATGATATTATCACTATATCCTGTTACCACAAAATGACAATGAGCAAAACACTCCTGCTGCTGCAATCTGTGCTGAAAACTGTCCTCAAAATATATTGTCTCCATACGGACTTGAAGATATGGGGAGGGGGAAGGGTGAGTTTTGACAGGGCGAGAGAGAGTCATGGACATATACACACTACAAACGTAGTAAGGTAGATTGAGCTAGGGGGAAGCAGCCGCAAGGCACAGGGATTTTAGCTCCGGGCTTTGGACCAGCCTGGAGGGGTGGGATGGGGAGAGTGGGAGGGGAGGGAGACGCAAGAGGGAAGACACATGGGAGCATAGTGTATATGTATAGCTGATTCACTTTGTTATAAGCAGAAACTAACAACACCATTGTAAAGTAATTAACCCCAATAAAGATGTTAAAAATATATATATATATATATTGTCTCCAGTTTTATCAGTAGATATAGCTGTAAGAGGTAGGAATTTTCTCACAGTATTTGGTGGATGATGTAAATACTTGGTTTTAATAGGCACTAAATATACAACATGTATTTGCTCAGCTGAAATTATAAATAGCCAAAGCTCTCTGAATAAGAATCATATGCTTTTAAGATTCATTTCTGCTCATGAGTGTTTTCTGTTTATTATTATTAACATTTATTTCTCATTTATATACAAATAAATTCAATAGGAATTGCTATACTCTACAATCAATATGATACATAATCCAAGTCTAAGTATGGATGTGTGTAGGCTCCTAACAACCACTTTATGATTTGGAGAATTATATGTAATTGGAAGAATAGAAGTTTTAAGGAATGCAAATAACTCATAAACTCAGTGTTTCTTCAGACTTGAGGATGCCATGATGCACTGAGTAATTTACATCTGGCTTTGAAACTGGGACCAATGCTCTTAGAAAATATTTAATGGAAACAAGATTCCTTCTTCCTGAAAATCTAGATTGTTAGATTGAGGGAATATAACATTTCTTACAGTTCTAGGTCTGGAGACAGATTGCTTATATGCAAAGTTGTCCATTTCAATTATATGATCACCAGGTCTCAATTTCATTATGTGTAAGATAGGGAAGACAGGTATCTGAGAAGATTAAATGAGAAAACACTATATGTCTGAAACTGATAATTCTTGACATTTCATAAATGTCATAAATATTAGCTATTGCCATAGTAAATGGATTCTAAGGTGCATTTTTTCTTACATTTTAGTATGCGTCTCTGAAATAGGATGCATACTGCAGTCTATAGTTTCTCACAATTACAGTAGACCAAAATGCAGTCATAACATCAAATTTATCAAGGCAATCCAGTTGTTAGGACTCAGTACTTTCACTGCTGAGGCGGGTTCAATCTCTCTGGCGGGAAATGAAGATCCTGCAAGCCTTGTGGTGCCACCAAAAAAAAAAATATATACATATATAAACATCAAAAGAACTAACATCAACACTTAAAGGTTGGAGACATATCTCTTCATTTTTTTAAGGTCTTAATTTCTCTCAGAAATTTATTTTTAATTTAGAGTCTTACAACAATTTTTGATATGACTATTTCAAATTATTTTATGTTTTAGATGGCATTATAAGTGGTGCTTTATTTTATTTTCCAATTTTTTATTGCATCTATGTATAATTGATATACTATATATAAAATTGATTTTCATGTTGACCTTATATCTTGTGACATTGCAAGATTTATTTGTTGGTTCTAGTAGTTTATTTTGTAGATTATGTAAGATTTTCTATGCACCTATTCATGTAGTCTGCAAATAAGACAGTTTTACTTTCTTCCTCCATATTTTTTTGTACATTTCACCTTACTGTGATCTTAAAGGTATCATGTACAGTGTTAACTAGATATCATTTCTGTGTTACTAATTTTAGAGGAAAAAAGTCTTCAGTCTCTCACCGTTAAGTAAAATATTAACTATAAGTTTCTCATAGATCTTTTTTATCAGGTTGATGAAATTTATTTCTAATTTTAGTTAGATACATTTTTTTTATCATTATGGGTGTTGAATTTTGTCAAAGCCAAATACATTTTTTACATGAGATTGTCATATAATATTTTTTTGTCTGTTGATATAATAAATTAAATTGATTAATTTACAAATATCAAACCAACTTTGCATTATTGAGATAAATCCCAGTCATGATTATTGTGCAATATCTTCTTTATATATATATAGTTATACTTAATCTGCTAATATTTGGTTAAGGGTTTCTAGCATTGATATTTATGAGGGATATTAGTTCTCAGTTTTTATAACTTGTAATGTCTTTTTCTGGTTTTGGTATCATGGTAGTGGAGGCCCTATGTACTCAACTGGGTAGTATTTCCATTTTCTCCTTCTCTGTTTTCTGAAATAGTTTATGGAATATAAACTATACTAAACACCAGTTTACTCCCTTGGACCTAGATTTTTCTCTTCTGGAAATGTTTTTGGTTAAAAACTTATTTTACAAACTCAATATTTTTAATAACTAGAGATTATTCAAACTTTTATATCACTTTTAAAGTCATTTTTTGCTTATTGTTTTGCAAAGTATATGCCATTTTTTAAAAATTGTTTGTCTGAGTCAGTTTAGGCTGTTATAATGAAACGCCACACACTGAGAGGCTTAAACAACAAATATTTATTTCTCACAGTTCTGGAGGCTAAGAAGTACGAGATCAAGGTACCAGTCAATTTGGTTCCTGATGAAATCATTTTCCTGGTTTGCAGACAGCTTCCTTATTGTGGCATCCTCACATGTCAAAGAGAACATTATGTCTTTCCAATCTCTCTTTATACAGGTTCTACCCTTATGATCTAATTGTCTTCTAAAGACCCCATCAAATATTTACAGACTATTCCATCCAACAACAGCAGAATATAGATTCTTCTCAAGCACTCATGGAACGTTCTCCAGCATAGGTCACAGACTGGGCCACAAAACAAGTCTTAGCAAATTTAAGAATATTGAAATCATATGAAGCACCATTTCTGACCACAATGGTATGAAACTAGAAATCAATTACAAGGCAAAAACTGAAAATTTCATAAATATGTGGAGATCAAACGTGTTACTAAAACAAACAATGGGACAAAGAAGAAATCAATACAGAAATCCAGAAAAATAGTCTTGAGAAATATGAAAATGGATCTAATGTAAAACATTGTTACTGCAGTTGATAACACTACATTATATAATTAAAATTTGTTAAGAGAATAGAACTTAAATGTTCTCACCAAAAGAAAAAAAGTAAGGTTATATATGTGTTAATTAACTACATAGTGGGAATCCTTTCACAATGTGTATATATATTAAATCACCATGATGTACACTTTAATATATTATAATTATATTTTAAATTATACCTAAATAAAGCTGAAAAAAATGAAAAAAACAAAGCAAAACAAAAATACAGCCATGTCTCCATGACCAGTTGTGGAAATGAAAAGTGTAGCATTTATATTTTCTTCCATTTTGTGTTGTATGTGTTTCCACATTTAAATGATCTCCTCTGTTTCTTCTCCCTCCTTCTTCTCTTTTTAGACATGGTATGGTGGTGAACTTGACAATTTAACCCATTTTAATTAAAAATTTATAAAATGAGTTTATGTGTCAATCTAAAGGAGGAATGGACACCACCCAAAGATTTTCTTCTTAATACCTGAATACACATACTTCCAGAGAACTTGGATTGTTACACAGGTGAGCACTTTTATTTCTTATGTGGTTGTGTTATTTTTTTATTGATGCTATAACAAATCAAGCTTATTTCCTTACAAAAGCACAAATAAATTAATTAATTTTTTTTTTACAGTTTTTTAGGTCAGAATTGGAACAAGTCTCAGCAGACTAAAGATGTTAGCAGACTGCCTTCATTTATTGAGTTTTTAGGGGAAAATCCCTTTTCTGCTCATTTGGCTTGTTAGTGCAATTCAGTTCTTTGTAGATAGAGTACCAAGACAGATTTTCTTGCTGGCTGATATCTGAGAGAAGTTTCTAGTTGTTAGACCCACTCTATTCTGTAGGCAGTGATCTTCTCTCTCATCTTCAAAGTCAGAAATGGCAGGTCACATCCTTCTCATGTCACCTCTCTCTCTGATCAGAGCCTGGAAATAGTTCTGCTTTTAAAAATTCAGGTATTTAGATTGTGCCCATCTAGTAAATTCGGGATAATCTCCCAGCCCAGGGACTTTAACCTTAATCATGTCTGCAAAGTCTCTTTTGTTATGTTGGGTAATATATTCATTGGTTTGAGGAATTAGTTTCTATGGATATTTGGAATATCCAATATGGATATTTGGAAGACCTTCATTGTGCCTCCCATAGAAGGGATAATTACATTTTGTTGGTTTTGATCATTACAGACAGAATATTGGTCTATGACCTGGGTCATTCCAATCCAATGCATGGGCCAGATTTGAAATGGGTATCTAGTGACATAAACAAGCAGGAATTTTGCAACACCGTCTCTGGCAAGGATGAGATTTGTAGGAAATTTAGTTCCTGGGGAACAGTGGTAGCAGTGCTCTTTTCTTTTCTGCAGCTTTTCTACTTTCCACAATTAATCCATTTGTTATTTGTGTTGTCCCAGTGCTATAGTCAGGACTATATTACATATTACATTTTAACTCTAAACTATTGGTCTCTGAGAGTAGAACACATTTTATTGTCTTAGGAATACTATGCCTCTACCAGACCTGACCCTATATGTCAGTAACCTTTAGTCAGGGCACTTTGGGCATTTTAGATGGGAAAGTTTTTTTATTGTGCAAGACTGTTCTATGCATTGCAAGGTATGTATTGTCCTCAATCACTACACAATAAATGTCTCCTGAGCCCAGTAACTTGACAACCCAAAAAAACTCCACACATTTCAACTTTTTCCTTAGTAGGTTATAGTAACCCTGGATGATAATTACTGTTCAAAATATTCAATACATGTTTGATAAAAGATCTAAAGTGAAGTCCAAAGTTAGTAATGTTTATTTCCTATTTATTAATTTCTTTGATAATTTGTTTATCATAGTAGTATTGAGAAATTCCAGCATGATAAATTCTATGCTGGACACTACATATACTAGCCAAAGAATGTTCTTGACCCAATGTCTCATCCACTTTTATGTTCTCCTACTCAGATTAGAGGAGTAATTAACACTGTTACTCAGATTTTAGGGCACTGAGTGTGCCACATGCATCATTCTGTTCTAAAAATATTGTTGATGCACATAGTTCTCTCTCTCCTAATTCTATCTTCCATGCCTTATGTCTTCTAGGTAATCACTGCATTGTATTAATTTTTCCTTTTCCATTTGTATGTGCTGTGACACACTTCCTTCAAGTGACAAACCTGTAGCAAGACTGGAAGAAAATGAGGAAGAAGGGGCTTTGTTTGAGCCTTGAATTAAATTCACATGTTCTCATGGAACATTATAAAAAATCTTGTAGTAGGATGAAAGGACTATTCAGGCTAATACTTTCTCTTATTTCTCACTTGTTTATATGCATAAAACCCTTGGGGATGCCACATGAACAGCGATCAAGCTAAGCCAAGATTGCAACCCACTAATAGTGTGATTCTTTCCACACTATAAACTGGCCATAGTTTATAGTACTTGAAGCCCCTCTACTGCCAACCCACAAAAGTTCCCATAAGATAATGTTAATTGTTGAAATATGAACGTCTCTACGCAGACTCCAAAAACCATACAGGAAAACAAGGAAGGTAATACAAATAATATGGAACCCAGACATAAAAAGAGATGTAGAAATGGGGAAATAAACATCCAAGACATGCAGAGTAGGCTCTGGAGTCCACAACAGACCCTAGAATGAAGCAGGGATTTCACAAAAAAAGGAGAGGACTGAGGGGTGCCAGTGATGAAGGAACATGGAAACATCAACCAGGGCTCGCTCTCAGTGGGGTAATAGTGAGAACAGATATGAAACCTTATGGATCAGAGCTCAGGTGAATGAGGATTTGTGAAAGAGGAAATGATAAAGTGCCTGGAACCAGAGTCTGGGACAGGCATAGCCTCTAGGGAAGAACAAGACCTGGTGGGTGAGGGTACAGTAACCAGGAACCTTGTCAGTAAAAGGGAAAATGGAATATGTTGAAGATAAGGGTTATATTGAAATAAGACAGTCTTAAAGAATCATGAAGAAGTTTAAAGAAAGAATCTTTTATTTCTAAAAGTGTTGATATCATCAAAGGGGAAAAACACTTCTTTTTATTGTATTTTTAAAGTTTGCCTCTGTTTGTCATCTCAAGGGTTTCTCCTGTCAGCAGCAGTGGTAGTTATATGAGTGAACCTGAATACACACAGATATATTTTAAAACCTGGAAAATTTAACCTGAAGTACATTTTAACTTTGGAGTGCCCTCAAGGGTAGAACTGAATTGCTCAGGAGATTCATTACTATGACCAGTTGAAATCTAACATAACCCAAAGTATTCCCATGCTGCTGATCAGTTTAGAAACTGTGGAGAATAATGCAGCCCTGCTTCAATTGATTTCTTACCCTACCACTGAAGCCATCAACAAAGGGGTATTTATTTCCTACAAAGAAAACGTATGCCTGTGTTCACTGATAGGGGGAATAAAGGCCATCCTCTTGCATATTCAAAAGATCTTTGTTTTATATCACTTTATTTTTATGATGCAAAAAAGTGCTAACTTATCATGCATGCTGTAAAGTTAGACTGGATCAATATTTTATGGATGTAAAGATTTACTTGTACAAGTTAATTTTGTTAATGTATCCAAATAGTCATATGAAAGATAAGGTTAGATCATCAAGAGACACTTGTTCTTTACTCTGTTCCACATGCAAATTAAAATCTTCTACGTAGAACATAAATTCAACACTGTGAGCTCACCTTTTCTTTATGGTATCAAAAGTCCAGAGCCAGATTGCTTCTACTGTAAGTTTTAGCAAATATTAAGTGAAAAAATTAATTATAATCATACACAAGCTTTTCCAGATAATAGGAAAAGAAGGTTTTTCTGCCTTTGTTTTTATGAGGCTAACATTGATGCAAACACCTAACCGGTATTGTGTAAAAAAGAAAAATTTTATCTGTGAATATGTGTAAAACTAGGATGAGGTTCAAGAATCTGTATTTAGGAAGTCCTTAATAAAGGACAATTGTCACAATTAACATCAACAACAAAACCACTGTGACTTTAGGATATTAAAGTGTTTTGTCCTAGTCCTACTTATTATTCAAAGTTTGGATCAGAACCCATATAAGTTGATGTCCAATTCTAGTCATTTAAAGTAAGGCACCTGTTTCCATTCTATGATTGGATCAGTTTAAGATATTACATGCCATTATCACAAGTCAGCTCACAAGCTCTATGGATTATCACAATTAAGGTTGGTTTGTTGTTCACCTAAACTGACAAATACCAATAGCCTTCCACCTGGGGATTAAGGTTCATTGGCCCCTTCTATCATATGCTCTGCCATTCTCTAGGGCCTTTGGTCCTGTGCTTACAGCTGACAGAAAGAGGAAGAGAGACAGAAAAGCTCATCTTCTTCTTACCTATTCTAGCAAATGTGACACTAATTACTTACATTCACATTCCATTACTGAAAGGCAGTCAGATGATTTCAAGAGACCCAGAATGAGGTCTGGGAAGTGGAATTCCTAACTAATAGCTCCACAAAGTTTGCAGTAAAGTGCTAGCTATGTCTTTATGGTAACCATACCATAGTTCTAGTTTATACCTGTTCTGGATTATATCTGTTGTCCTGTTTAAGCCTAATTATTATCATGCAATCCAGGACACTTTTATAGTGTTGCCTTTCTCAAAATAGTCCTGATTTGAATGATAGATTATATGATCATTTTATGTTCTGCTACAATGCTCTTAGACAACTGCAGAAGATTTTTGTAATTGTTGCTTTTAATATATAAAAAGGAGATGAATAGGGCAACATTATAATGTTTTATTGTAGATATCATTAACATATTTACTGTACCTAGTTCATAGAAAATGCTTAACACCTTTGGCAATCCAAAATGATGTGACTATTTTTTAAATATTTTCTAGACATATTTAAAAATAATTATTTAGGGGCTTCCCTGGTGGCACAGTGGTTGAGAGTCCGCCTGCCGATGCAGGGAACACGGGTTCGTGCCCTGGTCTGGGAAGATCCCACATGCCGCGGAGCGGCCGGGCCTGTGAGCCAAGGCCGCTGAGCCTGTGTGTCCGGAGCCTGTGGTCCACAACAGGAGAGGCCACGACAGTGAAGGCCTGTGTACCGCAAAAAAAAAAAAAAATTAAAAAAATTTCATCAAAATTTTATCAAAAATAGCAAGTTTGGGATTTTTTTGACCCTAGATAATATAGCTTTGAAAAAATTCATATGCAGATTAGAAAACACAGCCAGATGTTCCAAGACAAAGTGAATAATTTAAGAACATATTGGAGGAAAATTTAAATATACAATAAAAGTATTTCTAAAAGGAGGAAGACAAATGAGGCACTTTGCTGCCTGAAGGCAAAAAAAATGAATATATATCCCTTTAAAGTCCCTTACAGTCCCTTAGTGCTGTCATAAACTCTCTTGCAGAGTACATTTTTAGTTTATAAAAATGTTTTAAAATGATATGCTAAAGCAAGTGAAGATTTAGTAATAGATCCTTTAAGCAATAACATGCCCTGTGTCTTGAATACTAGCATCCTGTGATAACATGTAAGATTTGCTTGTGAAATCTATCTGAGAAACAGAATTTAACATGATGAAGTGTTGAGTTCCCAGGGTAAAGGCAATATTTTATCTCTCAAAATATAATGAGGACTACACTTCATTAAAGTTCAATTGTCAACTTGGGGGAATGATACTGCTTTGCTATGTCAAAATAAGCAAATAGAACAGAACATGAATTAAAAAAATTCTTGGGACAGCAGCATGAATAATTTAATAAGATGTCTCTACTATGATTGCTCTGGAATGAAAAAAAATATTAAATAAAAATGTGGTAAATATGACCCATTCAACTTATTTTCTTCCAATCTGCCCACCCTTAACCCAATGCCCTCTTTGTTTTTCATCCCTATTCCAAAAGTAAAATAAACATAACTCTCAGATGTCAATGTCACAGTGAAGATTTTATAAAATCTTAAACGTTTTGAATTCCAAAACAGTGGCCTGACTGGTGCATTCTGAACTGAAACCTCATAAATTCTTAAGTGTACTATTCAATGGCAAATGTTCTGAAGACTTCCTAATCATGACTCATGCCATAAAAACAGGAAAAGAAGAAATGGATGTCTTTATCCTTTAAATAGAAAATGTCAAAATTTTTTTCTTATTTTTAATGTCTGGTGAACTGTACAATCTGTCACTTTTGAATGGTCGAGGATTTGCACATTTACAAAGTTTTATGGTCTGTATTTTGGGACTTATTGTCCATTACACCACCTTCATTCACTAAGATGTCACTAATTATCCTTTGAAATCTGAGTGTATTAATTAGAAATTTTTTTTAATATAGTACCTATAAACATGTTACTAGGATATATAAGGCAATATAAGAAGAATGATTTTACCAATTTAATTGGATTATCATGAAGAAAGTTATATAAAAGTGACAATAAGTATTATAAAATCCAAACCACTCATTTTTTTATTTTTATTTTTTGGCTTCATTGGGTCCTTGCTGCTGCGCACAGGCTTTCTGTAGTTGCGGCGAGCAGGGGCTACTCTTCTTGCGGTGTGCAGGCTTCTTATTGCAATGGCTTCTCTTGTTGTGGAGCATGGGCTCTAGGTGCATGGGCTTCAGTAGTTGCAGCATGCAGGCTCTAGAGCACCTGGGCTTCAGTAGTTGTGGTGTGTAGGCTCAGTAGTTGTGGTGTGTAGGCTCAGTAGTTGTGGCTTGCAGGCTCTAGAGTGCCAGAGCAGTAACTGTGGTGCATGGGCTTAGTTTCTCCACTGCATGTGGGATTTTCCTAGACCAGGGATCGAACCTGAGTCCCCTGCATGGGCAGGTGGATTCTTAACCACTGTGCCACCAGGGAAGTACCCAAACCACTCATTTTTTTAAATCAAAAGGCACAGAGTTTAACTAACTTCAAAAATCACTTTAAATTTTGTTGGCAGAGTTGGGCCTGATATTAGTTATCAATCATTTCTAATGTACCATGAGTCTAGCACTTTGTGTCTCTTATCTGATTTAATCCCTACATCAACCCTGTAAAAGAGCCTGGCCATTAATATTTCCATTTGGCAGACGAAGAGACAGAGATATTAGCATCAGTAATCTGCCCATTTTGCAAAGATACAATAAAAATGTGAAATTCATAAGTCATGTAGAGGATGCCTCCTTTCAGGTATTTGCTGTAATATGTTAGGTGGCCTGTTAACCATATTTTACCCTTAAATTTCTAAACATGCTTATTGTACCACTGTGCTATCTTGCCCAAAGACAGAATGCTTTGCTCAATAAGCCTACATTGTGTATGTCACCTTGATGTAAATAACCTGAATTTTTAAACATGTTTGTGTAAAATATAATTTGCAAACAAGTAACATCTTTTGGGTTAATGCATTAATGAGGGTGATGGAATAATAAACCAAAAGAATGAAAGATGTGTCTAACATGCCCAGAATTCCAGTTAGCCTAAAATTCCAGTTAACCTGCCATCAAATATCTGCAAAGAATATCTGTCTGCCTGAGTCTCTTTTGAGTATACTAAGATGTCTACAAATCATTTAATAATATGTCATAAAATTACTCCAATCTCCTTGCTCTCCTTAGAATAAAGAACATCTATGAGTAAAAGATCAATGAATATTTTGGCTTGAAGTAAATGGTGATTGAAGCAAATAGAGCAACTGACTAATCGAATCCTCAGAGTAAGGTAATGATTGACTTCCTTTTGTTAGCTCACACAGTCACTTAATACCATGATTCATTAGTTCTTAAACTTGAGTGTGTTCATTATTGTTTGGATAGTTTGTTTAAACACCATCTCTGGGTCCCAATTCCACAGTTATTGATATGGTAGGTCTGGTGGAGCTAGAGAATTTACATTTCTAAATTTCCAGGTGAATCTGATATTGATTTTTCAGGACCACCCATTGATAATTAGCCTAAATGTTTGTTGGATTTAATTGTTAAAGAGATTGAATGTTTATGTAGTAAGCAATAAGTGGTTGCTGGTTTTCTTAGTTGCCTCTTCTGATTAACATACTTAAACCAGGTATTTAATAATGCTAAATTTAACTTGTGTATGTTCTCAAACATAATAATTAGCTTTATGCTGAAATTAGAGCAAATAGTAATCAAATGAATCAAGATTTGAACCATCATCTCTATGACTCTAAAAACTGTGCTCTTTTTACCTTACCATATGTTTATTTTTGAGAAACAGAATAATACCATTAGAACTTAAGTCAATATTTTGAAATGAAATTCATATAGTAAAAAATATATAAATTGAATTTAATTAAAAATTCTGTTTGAAAACTAGGAAATTTTTATGGTTAATATACATTTGCATATAAAATTTTAAAAACTGTGACAGCATCATAGCAGCATAAGAAATTTCTTGTTTATCCCCACCCTCAATAACAAAGATTTGGCATGCATCCATAAACAAAATGCCTCTGTAGTAGTTGTGGAATCTAGCATGAAACACAAAAGGACCCAGGAGTAGTCTCACCCACATGTACATCAGGAAATAGGCAGACAGACCCCAATACCAGCAGTGGATCCTGTAGTAGCTTATGAACTCACTCTAGCCCATCTCAGCCATAGTCTTGGTGTACCTGGAGAACACTGACATGGGAAGTCATCGAGGAAAGAGAGTCTTTATGGAAACCCAGGTTCTCAGAGAACCAAACTAAAATTCTGGAGCTGAAGAATTCAGTGAGTGAGTGGGAGACCTTCAAGATGACGGAGGAATTAAGATGTGGAGATCACCTTCCTCCCCACAAATACATCAAAAATACATCTACATGTGGAACAACTCCTACTGAACACTGGCAGAAGACCTCAGACTTCCCGAAAGGCAAGGAATTCCCCACGTACCTGGGTAGGGCAAAAGAAAAAAGAAAAAACATACAAAAGAATAGACACAGAACCTGCACCTCTGAGAGGGAGCTGTGAAGGAGGAAAGGTTTCCACACACTAGGAATTCCCTTCACTGGCAGAGACAGGGGGTGGCAGTGAGAATCTTCAGAGCTACGGAGGAGAGCACAGCAACAGGGGTGCAGAGGGCAAAGAGGAGAGATTCCCACACAGAGGATCGGTGCCAACTGGAACTCACCAGCCCGAGAGGCTTGTCTGCTCACCCGCCGGGGCGGGCGGGTCTGGGAGCTGAGGCTCGGTCCTAGGTCGGATCCCAGGGAGGGGACTGGGGTTGGCTGCGTGAACACAGCCTGGGGGGGATAGTGCACCAGAGATAGCCCCGAGGGAGTCTGGGAAAAGGTCTGGAACTGCCGAAGAGGAAAGAGACAATGGTTTCAGGGTGTGCGAGGAGAGGGGATTCAGAGCACCGCCTAAATGAGCTCCAGAGATGGGCGTGAGCCGCGGCTATCAGTGCAGACCCCAGAGATGGGCATGGGACGCTAAGGCTGCTGCTGCCACCACCAAGAAGCCTGTGTGCAAGTACAGGTCACTATCCCCATCTCCTCTCCTGGGAGCCTGTGCAGCCCGCCACTGCCAGGGTCTCATGACCCAGGGACAACTTCCCCGGGAGAACGCATGGCGCACCTCAGGCTGGTGCAACGTCACATTGGCCTCTGCTGCCGCAGGCTCACCCCACATCCGTACCCCTCCCTCCCCCCGGCCTGAGTGAGCCAGATCCCCCGAATCAGCTGCTCCTTTAACCCCATCCTGTCAGAGCGAAGAACAGACACCCTCAGGCGACCTACACGCAGAGGCAGGGCCAAATCCAAAGGTGAACCCTGGTAGCTGTGTGAACAAAGAAGAGAAAGGGAAATTTCTCCCAGCAGCCTCAGTAGCAGTGGATTAAAACTCCACAATCAACTTGATGTACCCTGCATCTGTGGAATAACTGAATAGACAATGAATCATCCCAAAATTGAGGCAGTAGACTTTGCGAGTAATTATATATATATATAATTTTCCTTTTTCTCTTTTTGTGCGTGTATGTGTATGCTTCTGGGTGTGATTTTGACAGTATAGCTTTGGTTTTACCATTTGTCCTAGGGGTCTGTCTGTCCTTTATTTATTTATTTTTTTAGTATAGTTTTTAGTGCTTGTTATAATTGTTGGATTTGTTTTTTGGTTTGGTTGCTCTCTTCTTACTTTCTTTCTCTTTGTCTTTTTTAAATTATTTTTAATTTTTTATTTTTAATAATTACTTTTTATTTTAATAAGTTTATTTATTTTCCTTTCTTTCTTTCTTTCTTTCTTTCTTTCTTTCTTTCTTTCTTTCTTTCTTTCTTTCTTTCTTTCTTTCTTCCTTTTCTTCTGAGCCATGGGGCTGACAGGGTGTTAGTGCTCCAGCCAGGTGTCAGACCTTTGCCTCCAAGGTGGGAGAGCCAAGTTCAGGACATTGGTCCACCAGAGACCTCCTGGCCCCACATATATAAAATGGCAAAAGCTCTCCCAGATATCTCTGTCTCAAAGCTAAGACCCAGCTCAACTCAATGACGAGAAAGCTACAGTGCTGGACACCCTATGCCAAACAACTACCAAGACAGGAACACCACTCAACCCATTAGCAGAGAGGCTGTCTAAAATCATAATAAGGTTACAGACACTCCATAACACACTGCCGGAATTGGTCCTGCCACCAGAAAGACAAGATCCAGCCTCATCCACCAGAACACAGGCACCAGTCCCCTCCACCAGGAAGTTTACACAACACACTGAACCAACCTGAGCCACTGGGGACAGACACCAAAAACAATGGGAACTACGAACCTGCAGCCTGCAAAATGGAGACCCCAAACACATGAAGTTAAGCAAAATAAGAAGACACAGAAACACACAGCAGATGAAGGAGCAAGGTAAAAACCCACCAGACCAAAAAAATGAAGAGGAAATAGGCAGTCTACCTGAAAAAGAATTCAGAGTAATGATAGTAAAGAAGATCCAAAATCTTAGGAATAGAAGGGAGGAAACACAAGAAAGGTTTAACAAGGGCATAGGAGAACTAAAGAGCAAACAAACAGTGATGAACAACACAATAAATGAAATTATAAATTCTCCAGAAGGAATCAATAGCAGAATAATGGAGGCAAAAGAATGGATAAATGACCTGGAAGATAAAATAGTGGAAATAACTACCACAGAGCAGAATAAAGAAAAAAGAATGAAAAGAATTGAGGACAGTGTCAGAGACTTCTGGGACAACATTAAACATACCAACATTCGAATGATAGGGGTCCCAGAAGAAGAGAAAAAGAAAGGGAATGAGAAAATATTTGAAGTGATTATAGTGGAAAATTGCCCGAATATGGGAAAGGAAATAATCAAGTCCAGGAAGTGCAGAGGGTCCCATACAGGATAAATCCAAGGAGAAACATGCCAAGACACATATTATTCAAACAATCAAAAATTAAATACAAAGAAAAAATATTAAAAACAGCAAGGGTAAAACAACAAATAAGACACAAAGGAATCCCCATAAGGTATCCAGCTGATCTTTCAGCAGAAATCTTCAGGCCAGAAGAGAGTGACAGGATATATTTAAAGTGATGGAAAAGAAAAAGCTACAAAAAAGATTACTCTACCAAGCAAGGATCTCATTCAGATTCAATGGAGACATTAAAACCTTTAATTTCTCTTAGCAAAAGCTAAGAGAATTCAGCACCACCAAACCAGATTTACAACAAATGCTAAAGGAACTTCTCTAGGCAGGAAACACAAGAGAAGGAAAGACCTACAATAACAAACCCAAAACAATTAAGAAAATGGTAATAGGAACAAACATATCGATAATTATCTTAAATGTAAATGGATTAAATGCTCCAACCAAAAGATATAGACTGGCTGAATGATTACAAAAACAAGACCCATATATATGCTGTCTGCAAGAGACCACTTCAGACGTAGGGACACATACAGAGTGAAAGTGAGGGAACGGAAGATGATATTTGATGCAAAGAGAAATAAAAAAAAGCTGGCATGGCAATTCTCATATCAGACAAAATAGACTTTAAAATAAAGACTATAGTAAGAGACAAAGAAAGACACTACATAATGAATAAGGGATCAATCCAAGAAGAAGATATAACAATTGTAAACATTTTGCACCCAACATAGGAGCACCTCAATACATAAGGCAAATGCTAACAGGCATAAAACGGGAAATTGACAGTAACACTATCATAGTATGGGATGTTAACACCCCAGTTTAACCAATGGACAGATCATTTAAAATGAAAATAAATAAGGAAACACAAGCTTTAAATGATACATTAAATAAGATGAATTTAATTGATATTTATATGGCATTCCATCCAAAAACAAAATACACTTTCTTACCAAGTGCTCATGGAACATTCCCCAGGATAGATCATATCTTGGGTCACAAATCAAGCCTTGGTAAACTTAAGAAAATTGAAATTGTATCAAGTATCTTTTCCAACCAGAACACCATGAGACTAGATATCAATTACAGGAAAAAATCTGTATAAAATACAAATACAAGGAAGCTAAACAATACACTACTAAATAACCAAGAGATCACTGAAGAAATGAAAGAGGAAATAAAAAAATACCTGGAAACAAATGACAATGAAAACACGATGAACCAAAACCTATAGGATTCAGCGAAAGCAGTTCTAAGACAGATGTTTATAGCAGTACAATCCTACCTAAAGAAACAAGAAACATCTCCAATAAACAACCTAACCTTACACCTAAAGCAATGAGAGAAAGAAGAACAAAAAGTGCCCAAAGTTACCAGAAGGAAAGAAATCATAAAAACCTGGTCAGAAATAAATAAAAAAGAAATGAAGGAAACAATAGCAAAGATCAATAAAATTAAAAGCTGATTCTTTGAGAAGATAAACAAAATTGATAAACCATTTGCCAGACTCATCAAGAAAAAGGGGAGAAGTCTCAAATCAATAGAATTAGAAATGAAAAAGGAGAAGTAACAACTGACACTTCATGAGTGATTACTACAAGAAACTCTATGCCAATAAAATGGACAACCTGGAAAAAATGGACAAATTCTTAGAAAAGCAATACCTTCCAAGACTGAAGCAGGAAGAAATAGAAAATATGAACTGACCAATCGCAAGCACTGAAATTGAAACTGTGATTAAAAATCTTGCAACAAACAAAAGCCCAGGACCAGATGGCTTCACAGGCGAATTCTATCAAACACTTAGAGAAGAGCTAACACCTATCCTTCTCAAACTTCTCTAAAATAGACCAGATGGAGGAACACTCCCAAACTCATTCTACGAGTCCACCATCACCCTGATACCAAAACCAGGCAAAGATGTCACAAAGAAAGAAAACTATTGGTCAATAACACTGATGAATATAGAAGCAAATATCTTCAATAAAATACTAGCAAACAGAATCCAGCAGCACACTAAAAGGAAAATACACCATGATCAAGTGAGGTTAATCCCAGGAATGCAGGATTCTTCAATATATTCAAATCAATCAATGTGACACACCATATTAACAAATTGACATACAAAAACCATATGATCATCTCAACAGATGCAGAAAAAGCTTTCAACAAAATTCAACACCAATTTATAGTAAAAAGCCTTCCAGAAAGTAGGCAAAGAGGGAACTTTCCTCAACATAATAAAGGCCATATATGACAAACCCACAGCCAACATCGTTCTCCATGGTGGAAAAGAGAAACCATTTCCTCTAAGATCAGGAACAAGACAAGCTTTTCCATTCTCACCACTATTATTCAACATAGTTTTGGAAGATTTAGCCACAGCAGTCAGAATAAAACGAAATAAAAGTTATCCAAATCAGAAAAGAAGAATTAAAGCTGTTTGCAGATGGCATGATACAATACATAGAGAATCCTAAAGATGCCACCAGAAAACTACTAGAGCAAATCAATGAATATGGTAAAGTAACAGGATACAAAATTAATGCACAGAAATCTCTTGCATTCCTGTACACTATGCATGAAAAATCTGAAAGAGAAATTAAGGAAACACCCCCATTTACCATTGCAACAAAAAGAATAAAATACCTAGGAATAAACCTACTTAAGCAGACAAAAGACCTGTATGCAGAAAACTATAAGACAGTGATGAAAGAAATTAAAGATAATACAAACAGAGAGATAGGTGCACCATATTCTTGGATTGGATTGTTTCAATATTGTGAATATGACTATACTACCCAAATCAATCTACAGATTCAATGCAATCCCTATCAAACTACCAATGTCATTTTTCACAGAACTAGAACAAAAGAAATCACAATTTGTATGGAAACACCAGAGGCCCCCAATATCCAAAACAATCTTGAGAAAGAAAAGCGAGCAGGAAGAATCAGGCTCCTCGACTTCAGACTATACTACAAAGCTACAGTCATCAAGACAGTATGGTAATGGCACAAAAACATCAATATAGATCAATGCAACAGGATAGAAAGCCCAGAGATAAACTCACACACCTATGGTTACCTAATCTGTGACAAAGGAAGCAAGAATATGCAATGGATAAATACAGTCTCTTCACTAATTGGTGCTGGGAAAACTGGATGGCTACATGTAAAAGAACGAAATTAGAACCCTCTATAACACCATACACAAAAATAAACACAAAATGGATTAAAGACCTAAATGTAAGGCCACACAGTATAAAACTCTTAGAGGAAAACATAGGAAGAACTCTCTATGACATAAATCACAGCAAGATACTTTTTGACCCTCCTCCTAGAGAAATGAAAATAAAAACCAAAATAAACAAATGGGACCTAATAAAACTTAAAAGCTTTTGTACAGCAAAGGAAACCATAAACAATATGAAAAACAACCCTCAGAATGGGAGAAAATATTTCCAAATGAAACACCTGACAAAGGATTAATCCCCAAAATTTACAAGCAGCTTATGCATCTCAATATCAAAAAAAACAAATAACCCAGTCCAAAAATGGGCAGAAGGCCTAAATAGACACTTCTACAAAGAAGATATACTGATTGCCAACAAAGACATGAAAGGATGCTCAACATCACTAATCATTAGAGAAATCAAATCAAAACTACAATGAGGTATCGCCTCACACCAGTCAGGATGGCCATCATCAAAAAATCTACAAACAGTAAATGCTGGAGAGGGTGTGGAGGAAAGGGAACTATTTTGCACTGTTGGTGGGAATATAAATCGATACAGCCACTATGGAAAAAAGTATGGAAGTTCCTTAAAAAACTAAAAATAGAACTACCATATGACTCAGCAATCCCACTACTGGATACTATACCCTGAGAAAACCATAATTCAAAAACACATATATACCCCAGTGTTCATTGCAGCTCTATTTACAATAGCCAGGACATAGAAACAACCTAAGTGTCCATCAATAGATGAATGGATAAAGAAGATGTGGCACATATATACTATGGAATACTAGCCATAAGTAGAAACAAAATTCAGTTATTTGTAGTGAGGTGGATGGACCTGGAGACTGTCACACAGAGTGAAGTAAGTCAGAAAGAGAAAAAGAAATACTGTATGCTAACACATATATGTGGAATCTAAAAAAAAAAAATGATTATGAAGTACCTAGGGGCAGGACAGGAATAAAGGTGCAGTTGTAGAGAGTGGATTTGAGGACACAGGAATGGGAAGGATAAGCTGGTACAAAGTGGTATAGCAGCATGGACATATATACACTACCAAATGTAAAATAGATAGCTAGTGGGAAGCAGCTGCATAGAACAGGGAGATCAACTCAGTGCTTTGTGACCACTTAGAGGGGTGAGATAGGGAGGTTGGGAGGGAGACACAAGAGGGGGGAGATATGGGGATATATGTATATGTATAGCTGATTCACTTTGTTATAAAGCAGAAACTAACCCACCATTTTAAAGCAATTATACTCCAATAAAGATGTTAATTAATTAATTAATTATGTAAAAAAAACAACTCAATGAAGGAAATGAAAACTACAATAGAGGACATCAAACAGAAGATGTTCTTTAAAAATTAGTGTAGATCAGGCATAGGAAAGAATCAATGATTTAGAAGACAGAAACTTTGAAATAACCCAGTCAGAAAAGAACAATGGGAAAGGAATGAAAAAGAGTAAGAAAGCTTATCTGGTCTATAGGACACTATCCTCTCCCCACCAAAAAAAAAAAAAAAAAGCCAATATACAAATCATTGACATTCCAGAGGAAGATAAACAGAAGGGGGGATAAAGCTTATTTAAAGAAATAATGGCTGAGAACTTTCCAAACCTAAGAAGAGATTTGGACATCCATGTTCATGAAGGTAATAAATTACCCCATTATTTCAATCAAAAATTGTCTTTTTCAATACACATTATATTAAAACTGTCAAAAATCAAAGACAAATGGAGAATGCTAAAAGTAGCAAGAGAAAGATTGTAACTTACAAAGGAATCCTCATTAGGCTATCAGCATATTTTTCAGCAGAATCCTTACAGGACAGGCAAGAGTGAGGTGATATATTCAAAGTGATGAAAGAAAGAAAATGCCAACCAAGAATACTTTATCCAGAATAGTTATTTTTCAGAAATAAAGGAGAAATAAAGACATTTCTTGATAATCAAAAGCTGAGAGAATATATCACCACTATACCCATCTTAAGGAAATGATAAAAGGGAGGTGGGATCAAGATTAGAGAATTGAAGGACCCTGAGCTCACCTCTCCTCTTGAACACATCTAAACTCAACTGTATATAGAACAACTCTTGCTAAGAATGACCTGAAGTCCTCTACAACCGAGGATTTAAAGAAGGAGCCACATGAAATCTGATAGGAAGGGAGAAGAAGTGATCTAATCAGGATTCCCAACCCTAGTGGGTGACCCAGAAGAGGAGGGGACCATCACAGTCTCAGGGATCTTGCTTGGGGATCAAGGAGGTATAGTCACTTGGCCGGTACTCCAGCTTTAGGGTCTGAAATGAGGAAGATGAGTCCTCTTAGCTTGTTTGAAAACCAGTGGGACTTACCCGAGTACTCTAAGAAACCAAGACTCTGCTCTTGAATAACACATATACAGATTTCCTTGTTTCTAATCTCAGCATGGAGGAAGTAGATTAAAAACTGCTGAGTGCTCTGGCTGGCTTGCCAGGATCCCTCCAACATGATCCCCAGCTCACACTGGGCTCCTGCTCCAGCACCTCCTGTACCAGTGCTGCTTATAACAAACCCATAGCTGACATCACACTCAATGTTGAAAAGCTGAAGTCTTTTGCTCTAAGATCTGGAACAAGACAACGATGCCCACTTTTGCCATTTCTATTTATCATAGTATTGGAGATCAGGTAAAGAAAGGAAATAAAAAGCGATCAGGTAAAAAAAGGAATCAGGTAAAAAATCAGGTAAAAAAAGGAAATAAAAAGCATCCAAATTGGAATGGAAGAGGTAAAACTGTCACTATTTCCAGATGACCTGATACTATATACAGAAAACTCTATAGTCTCCACCCAAAAACTGTTAGAACTAATAAATGAATTAAGTAAAGTTGAATGATACAAGATTGATATACAGAGATCTGTTGCTTTTCTGTACTCCAGAAATGAAGTATCAGAAAGAGAAAGCTAGAAAACAACCTAATTTACAATCACATCAAGAAGGGTAAAATTCTTAGGAATAAATTTAACCAAAGAGGTGAAAGACCTTTCTCTAAAAACTAAAAGATATTTATGAAGGAACTTGAAGATGATAAAAAGAAATGGAAAGATATCCTATGTTCATGGATTTGAAGAATTAATATTGTTAAAATGTCCATACTACCCAAAGCAATATACAGATTTAATGTAATTCCTATCAAAATACCAATTATATTTTTTACAGAACTAGAACAAATATTCCTAAAATTGGTACGGAAACACAAAAGACTCTGAATAGCCAAAGCAATTTTGAAAGAAAAAAGAAAAAAGCTGGAGGTATCCTGCTCCTTAATTTCAGACTATACTACAAAGATGCAGTTATCAAAACAAAAGGTACTGGCACAAAAACAAACACATAGGTCAGTGGAACAGAATAGAGAGCCCAGAAGTCAATCCACACACACCATGTTCAATTCATCTATGACAAAAAGGGCAAGAATACACAATGGAGAAATGATAGTCTTTTCAATAAGTGGAGTTGGGAAAATTCAACAGCTTCATGTGAAAAAATGAAATTAGACCATTTTCTCACAACATGTACAAAAATGAATTCAAAATGGGTCAAAGGCCTAAATGTAAGACAAGAGCCCATAAAACTCCTAGAAAAATCCTAAGCAGTAAATTCTTGACATAGGTCTTAGCACTATTTTTTTTTTTTTTTTAAATCAGTGTCCTCAGGCAAGGGGAACAAAAAACAAACAAACAAAAAAATTGTACCTAATCAAACTTCAAACCTTTTGTGTAGTGAAGAAAACCATCAACAAACAAAACAGGCAACCTAGTGAGTGGGGGAAGATATTTGCAAATGATATGTCTGATAAGGGGTTAATATCAAAATTATATAAAGAATCCATACAACTCAATACCAAAAAAAAACCTCATTAAAAAATGGGTAGAAGGGGCTTCCCTGGTGGCGCAGTGGTTGAGAGTCCGCCTGCCGATGCAGGGGACACGGGTTCGTGCCCTGGTCTGGGAAGACCTCACATGCCGCGGAGCGGCTAGGCCTGTGAGCCATGGCTGCTGAGCCTGCGCGTCCAAAGCCTGTGGTCCGCAACGGGAGAGGCCACAACAGTGAGAGGCCTGTGTACCGCAAAAAAAAAAAAAAAAAAAAAAGATGGAAGAACTGAAAACACATATTTCCAGTGAAGACAAACAGCCAACAAGCACATGAAAAGTTGCTCAACATCACTAATTATCTGGGAAATGCAAATCGAAACAACAATGAGCTAACAGCTCACACTGGGCAGAATGGCTGTTCTCAAAATGACCACAATTAACAAGTGTTGGTGAGGATGTGGAGAAAAAGGAACCCTAGTCCAAAGAAAATGAAAATATGATTTTGAAAATATATCTACACTCTCATGTTTATTTGCAGCATTACTCAGAATAGCCAAAATATATAAGCAACCTAAGTATCCTTTAAGGAATAATGGATAAAGATATGATACACACACACACACACACACACACAAACACACAATGGAATATTATTCAGCCATGAGAAAGAAGGGAATTCTTCTATTGGGACAACATGGATGAACCTTGAGGGCCTAAGTGAGATGTCAGACAGGGAAAGACAAATATTGTGTGATGTCACTTATATGTGGAATCTAAAAAACCTAAACTCATATAAACAGAGAGTAGAATGGTGGTTACCAGGGGAAGGGTGGGCATGGGGAAAATAGGGAGAGGTTGATCAAAGTGTACAAGCTTCCAGATAGAAGATGGACAAATTCTGGGAATCTAATACACAGCATTGTGGAAGTGTTAACAATATTGTTTTATACACTTGAAACTTGTTAAGAGACATCTCAAACGTACCACCACAAAAAAAGAAATAGGGATTCTAGGTCTTTTTCCTTTCCATATAAATTTTAGAATTGATTTGTTTATATTTACACAATAGCTTGCTAGAATTTTGATAAGGATTGTGTTGAATCTATTGATCAAGTTTTTAAAAATGACATCCTAACAATATTGACGTCTTGTGCACTTTTTTAAAATAAGTTTATTTATTTTATTTAATTCATTTTAGTTTTGGCTGCATTGAGTCGTTACTGTGTGTAGGCTTTCTCTAGTTGCGGCGAACGTGGGCTACTCTTTGTTGCAGAGCGCAGGCTTCTCATTGTGGAGTTTTCTCTTGTTGTGGAGCGTGGACTCTAGACACGTGGGCTTCAGTAGTTGTGGCTCGTGGACTCAGTAGTTGTGGCGCATGGGTTTAGTTGCTACGCATCATGTGGGATCTTCCCAGACCAGGGATCGAACCCGTGTTCCCTGCATTGGCAGGTGGATTCCACTGCACCACTAGGAAAGCGTGTACACTTTTTTTTTTTAATACTTGAGTATTTCATTTTCACATTTGATATTGTAAAATAATAATTCTTAAATTATATTTCAAATGTTAATTTTTTGTTGCTTGTATAAAAATGGGATTGACTTTTGTGTATCTACCTTATATTCTGCATCTTGCTTCACTCATTTTTTTAAAGTTTTTATTTTATATTGGTGTATAACCGATTAACAATGTTCTGATTGTTTCAGGTGCACAGCAAAGTGACTCAGCCATACATATACATGTATCCATTCTCCCCCAGACTCCCCTTCCATCCAGGCTGCCACATAACATTGAGCAGAGTTCCCTGTGCTATGCAGCAGGTCCTTGTTGGTTATCTTTTTAAAAGATAGCAGTGTGTACACGTCAATCCAAAACTCCCTAACTATTCCTTCCCTCTACCCTTCCTGCCCTGGTAACCTTAAGTTCATTTTCTAAGTCTGTGAGTCTGTTTCTGTTCTGTAAATACGTTCATTTTGTATCATTTCTTTTTAGATTCCACATATAAGTGATATCATACTATATTTCTCTTTCTCTGTCTGACTTCACTCAGTATGACAATCTCTAGCTCTTTATTGGAAGGTAATGACTGAAGGGGCACATGAGAGATGCTCTTATGTTCTGTAATATCCCATATCTTGACCATGCTGATCCTTATATGAATGTATTCACTTTGTGAAACTTTTTAAACTATATAATTAAGATTGTACCTTTTAGTATGTATGTTACTCCTAATAAAACACTTTACAATAAAAATTAAAAGAAAAAAACACTAGAGTGTCTTTATATAAAGGCTAAAAAAAGTAAAAAGCAAGCTATGTTGTTTTAATATGTGTCCATAGTTGGTAAATATATGAAGAAAAACAAGGTTGTGATTATCCCAAAGGTCAGAATAATGCTTAAACTTGAAGATAGCCTTTTTCAAGAAGGAGCGCATGAGGGTATTTACCTTATATTCTGCAGCCTTGCTTCACTCACTTATTATATCCAGGAAATTTTTATAAAATCTTTGTGATTTACTCCGTAGGCAGTCATGAAACCTGTGAATAAAATAGTTTTATTTCTTTATTTACATTCTGTATACATTTTATTTATATATTTATTTATTTAGTCTTGTTGCATCAGCAAGGATTTCAATAATATTCTTGTAAATAAAACAGTGAGAGAAAACACACTGTTCCTTATCTTAGGGAGAAGATGTCCATCCAGTCTCTCATAATCAAATATGATATTTCCTGTACATTATTTATAGATGTGCTTTATCAAGTTGAGAAATTTTCCTTCTAGTCATAGTTTGCTAAAAATTTTTTATCATAGGTGGAGGTTGGGTTTTGTCAAAAACTTTTCCATGTTAACTGATATAATCATTTGCTATTTCTTCTTTACCTTATTGATATGGTGGATTAGTTAGATTTTATTCACTGATTTTCTAACATTGAACCAGTCTTACATATCTGCATTAAATCCCACTAAGTCTTGGTGTATAATTATTTTTATACATTGTTAGACTCGATTTTCTACAGTTTTGTTGAATATTTTTATATCTTTGTTCATGAGAGATTGCTCTGTACTTATTAATTTAAGCTGCTAAATTTTAAAGCAATATGTTATGCTGAAAGAAATTACAGGAGCAATATTCTCACCCATAATTTAAATTTTTCCCCGATGTCTTTCAGTTTAATTATCCTGGTGGGTATGTAATGGTATTACCATTGTGTGTTTGTGTGTATACATATGTACTTTGTGTTCTTTTTCACATGTACTAAAACACAGTAACACATACATGTTTGGGTTTGAGTTTTAAAATAATTATAAAAGAATACCTAGGTCAGTATCATCTAGATGTAGGAATACAGTATTGTTAGGACCTTGGAACTCCTTCTGTGCTCCTACTTGAAAAAGGCTATCTTCAAGTTTAAGCATTATACTGACATTTGGGATAATCACAACCTTGTTTTTCTTCATATATTTACCAACTATGGACACATATTGAAACAACATAGTTTGCTTTTTACTTTTTTTTTAGACTTTATATAAAAACACTTTAGTTTATTTTCTTTTAACTTTTATTGTAAAGTGTTTTATTAGGAATAACATACATGCTAAAAGGTACAGATCTTAATTATATAGTTTAAAAAGTTTCACAAAGTGAACACATTCGTATAAGGAAATAGTATTTCATACCACAATATAGTATTTATTCTACTGATGATGAACATTGTAGCTGTTTTCATTTGGGGATTATTAAAAACCATATTTCTATAAACTTTCTTATATATGCCCTTTGTGCCTATATGCATGCATTCCTGCTGGGTTTATACTTAAGTGTGAACGGACTGGGCCATAGGCTAAGTACATGTTCACCTTTAATAAACATTACTAAACAATTTTCAAAAGCAGTTGTACCAAATTACATAACCCCCAGCAGTTTGGCTATTTCCTTTTATGTCACATGTCTGCCAGCACAGGGTATTTTCAGGACATTTCCTCCCTATTCCTTCAAATAGTTCTTTAAATGTATCTCATAATTCTAAATGTAGTATTTTTGGTGTGCTAAAATTGAAAACTTCTCTGGTTTCTATATTTTCTTCTCCCTGAGTTAGTAAGAAATTTGTTTCCTAATTTCAAATAATTGGGAATTTTTGGTAATAATTTTGCTAGTAATTATAGCATAATTTCATTGTGGTTAGAGAATATTTTCTAATCTCAAACTTTTGCATGTAGGATATTATCAAACGTTTTCCTCTATCAAGATGATAATGTGATTTTTCATTCTTTAAATATTTTTATTTGATGAACTATTTATAAAATATTAAACCAACCTTGCATTTCCTGGGTATACTACACTTAGTCATAATATATTACATTGTTATATATTTTTGGATACAATTTACTAAAATTTTGTTATGAAAAGAAGAACATTAGTCTAGTTTTGTTTGTTTTCTTATACTGTTACTTTCTAGATTTGGTATCTGGGGGAAGTTTGACTCATAGAAGGGTTTTTAAAAATTCCTGCCCCTTTAGTTTTCTTAAAGAGTTTGTGTGGAATTCATGATACTTCTTTATTTAATATATGGTAAAATTTATGAAGTTTTCTTTAATAAAGTTTTCTAATTGCATATTCAGTTTTTAATAAGCATAAGACTATTAAGATTGTCTTGTTCCTCTTGAGTAAGCTTGATTACTTTGTGTTCTCAAGGAGTATATTTATTTCTTTTAAGGCTTAAATGTATTGGCATAAAGTTGTTTATATTGCCTTATTCTTTTTTTAATGGTGGCATACTTCATTGATTATATTTCACTGAATTATTTTCAAGGGTGTTCTTTTTCCTCTAGAATGTGCGTTTGAAAGACTTCCATATTGTCAGCATATAGCATCGTATTTATTGTCATTTTTAATGTATTTGCTTAGGAATACTGGTATAGCCTTCTATTGAGAGATAAAAAGTCTCCCAGCAAACTTGTTACATCTGTCTTTAACAAAAGTACTTCTAAGTCTTTACTTTGACAGCCAAAACTACTTTAAAATATGTATTGTTTTATATTCCATTATTCAATATTTTATCCAAACGTAGACATATGGTTATGAATTCACATTGTGTACCCTTTTTCTGAGTTTATCTTGTTTAGAATTCCCAAATCCCTGAAATAATGCTGACCGCAGCTACAGGTGGCTATAGAAAATAATTTTGATACCAGTGTTTCACTTATGATGTTGGTACAGGAAGAAAGATTTTATGTCTGTGAATATAATTTGAGTATAGTCTCACAAGGAGACATTGCAAGCAGAAAGATTTCCATAATAAGATTTACATACTGTACTTAAAAATAGTCACATTTTAACTTGATTCACAATTGTCCATGGAGTTGGCATTATAAAACATTATAAAAGGTCATCCCTAGAAAATGGATCTATATACTATGTATGTATTATATATGCTATATAATAAAATATATAACATTATAAAATATATAAATAAATAATGAAAATAAATTATATATATGCACACACACATAAACATATATATATATATTTTTTTTTTTTTTTTTGCACACACTCCCTTATCAACACCCTGCACCACAGTAGTACCTTTGTTCCAATTGATGAACCTGCATTGATGCATCATTATCACCCAGATTCTGTAATTTATATTACAGTACACTCTTGGTGTTGTACATTTGATGGGTTTTGACAAATGTACAATTTCATAAAGTTATAATGTATGATGTTACCACCGTTGTAGTATCACAGAGAATAGTTTAACTGCCTTTAAAATCCTTTCTCCTCTGCAAAACCATCCTTCCACACCCACAACCCCAGCAGCAGCTAATATGCTTACTGTCATCATAGTTTTGCCTTCTCCAGAACGTCATATTGTTGGGATCATACAGCATGTAGCCTTTTCAGGTTGGCTTCTTTTACTTAGTAATATTCATTTACAGTTTCTTAGTGTCTTTTCATGGCTTGATAGCTCATTTCTTTTTAGTGCTAAGTAATATTCCATTCTAGAGTGCTCTTCATTTCCTTATTTATATCCAGATTTCTAGCCTGTAGTCTTTTTCTTCTGCCTCAGGGACTTACTTTATCATTTCTTATAATGCAGGTATTCTTGTCTTGAATGTCTTCAGCATTTTTATGTCTGAAAAGTTTTTTTTTTATTTCAGATAATTCTAATATCTAAGATGCTTGTACCTTTTTTCCCTTTGCTGTCTATTGCCAAAACAACCTTCATTACCCTCCTCTTGGAATGAGTTGAGGGCATCTTTATGAAGTGTATTTGACTTTGAAATTTTAAGTAAATGTGGGGAGGGTCTCTTGTTAAATCCATTAACTTAAAAGCTGCTGGCCTTTGAATCTACACTTCTTTTCCTGATGGGTCTTCAAAGATTTCCAGAATTAGAAAATTTTCTTAGGTCAGAAAAGTAGTTCACTTTTAAGGCTAAGTAACCCTTTTGGTTTTCTACTTTCCATCAGATTTTTCCTGGTAGGACATTTAAAAGCTCTTAGGGGGTACCTTTTATAATGTGTACTAAACTTTACTTTTTTTCTGTCAGAAAATTTGGTCTGAATAACCTAATCCACCATATTGGATGGATTAGGTAGATGCATCTTCATTTTAAGACATTTGGACAGTGACATTTTTAAAAAGATATTTCCAAATATAAATAAAAGTAAAGGAAAAACTAAATCCAGCAACAGTTTTATTTTCCCATTACTCAAATATGGCATTATCATTTTGGCTTATTTTCCCCTTCCCTTTTTTTTTGGTTCCTAGAGAATTTTTTTCACAGTTGTTATGTTCCATGTACAATTTCTAAATTAATATTGACTCAGGAATATTGTTCATGCTACCTCCTTTTCATAAACATTATTTCAGATGGCTGCTTGATGGCAGAGAACATGCCCTTTGCATCTCCCCTGCTGTGAACACAGATATCTACTCATATTAGACATTCAGTAATGTTTGTTAACTTGAATGAGAGTACAGGCATTTTAAGTAGAAAATCTTTCTTGGAGAGTTCTTTCTGCAACGCTACTCAATATAGTAATACAGTTCAAAAGCTGGCAGTCAATAAACAATTGCTGAATTAAATGCTCTAAGAATTGGACTCATGTTGCTGCAATACAGAAGGGGATGTGATATATGCACATGGGTTTCTGCCATGCTGCGCCATCCCTATTATATTCAGTTTGGTGAAATAATAATGAATTTCCAACACAATGAATGTTTTAATCAAGATAAGGGATATTGATCCCCTGACAAGTCTAACTGCTTTTGCCTTTGCCTGTCTATATCAGTTCTCAATTCAGCAGGCAGAATTATCCTTTTAAAATTTCAAAATGATCATGTCACTCCTCTCCTTACACCTTCTAATAACTTTCCATCTGAGAGTAAAACCCAAACCCCTTAAAGTGGTTTACAAGATATTATATAGCTAGTCTCTTACCTCTTCTTTCACTGCATGTTGCTGCTCTGGCTCACTCACAGTGGCCTCCGCACTGTTGCTTAAACACACTAAGTATGCTTCTGTCTCAGGGGTCTGGCATTTGCTATTCCCTCTGCCAGAAAACATCCTATTCTCTCATGCCCTCAAATCCTTCTCGTCTCTGTTCCAATATCACCTTGTCTGAGAGGTCTTCCTTCTCTTCAAACTGGCATTCCTCGACCTCTTTGCTACTTTATTTCTTCCTTAGTCCTCAAAACCCACTTAATATTGTACATATTTATTTGTCATTTTGGTGTTCTCCAAACAAGAATATAAGCTTCCTCAGCATAGGGCCATTGTCTTTTTTTCATTAATATAAATTCCAAACTTAATGTTTGGAATATCTAATTGCTTGGTAAATATTTGTTGAAGATATGAATGAGTGATTTCTGAATATCACATCTACCATGTAGCCAATGCTTTTACTGCACTATGCTTTCCTCTAGTACTTAGAACAACTCTGCAAAATATTACTAGATTAGTGTTAAAGAAAATGAAATTGAGAAGTGAAGAAGTTAAGGACCTTGCTCAAAGCTATACTAAATATATATATAGCATATATAATATAGTATAATATTATATAAATATAATACATATATTTATAGCAAGTTTGAGCTTCACACCACAATCTTTTTTTTCCCAAAGTCCAAATCCTTTTCTTTATATCACACTGAGATATTAATTGAATGCAAAGAGTTTACCAATTTTCTGATAATTTTACAATCTAATTTAATGTTAGCTTCTGGGCTGTATTTGTCATTGACATAAAGGAGAAATCTTATGGCTAAGGATCTTGAAACTTACACCATAGTAGAAGAAGATAAAATCTTTGAAATTCAAAGGAAAATGATATGTCTATGACTTAATTCTTTGCAACACTGGGATAATAATACATTGCAGATATGAAAACATTTTGCTCCGGGTTTTTAGGCCTCAACCTCAAAATGTGCTCTTATAGCAGTATAGTAGGTATTGAGGCTTATTTGTAATGAGTTCTTCCCTTCCATTAACATTCCCTTTGAATGAATTAGTCAACTTGAATAGTGTTGAAATCAGTGAGAACTATCTCCGAAATATAATTATTATTAGACAAGAACTCTAAAAGAAGTTATGCCAAATTTAAATCACATGCTTTGGAGATTATCACTCTTCTCTCTGTATAAGCAATTTATAGGTACATTGATTTTTTTTTCTAAAATAAGAGAATTAATATTCCTGAGATTAGGGCTGGATCCAATTTCTACACTAATTACCTTTGTAGTTGTGGTTGACTACAAGATGCTTATAAAATGAAAATAGAAATTGTGGCTCTCTTTAGATGCTGAGATCATGTATTTTATAGCTATATAAGGGCAAGGCTTTAAATTGATTTGATAATACAAGTAGGTTCTTGATGATCCTGTTACAGAAAGTGTTGAATATATACAAGATCTCAAATTGAATTAAACTTAATTCAAATCAAAAGTACTTATTATTTTTCTAATATGTGTCAGATATTTTGCAGGATGCTTTTAGGATCATGTGGTAGTGGGATAGAACAGACAAAAGTTGACTGATCCACACAGAAATCAAAGCAAGTCTTGGTCTCATTTGCACCGATATTCTTACCAATGAGGACAAAAACATTGGATTGTAAGAATCTTCTTTAATTTTAGATGCTACTGACTCCAGAATCACAAAGACTATGTGAGTCAAACTAATTACTGTAAAATTATTGACACACATCAATTAGCACATAAAGTTATCACAAACTTATAAGGGCATTCAAAGTTTGACATAAATAACAGAGAGCTTAGTTCCTCTGCCTAAGTAAAAATCTTAAAAGTGTTGAATCTGAAGTAGAAGGTGTCTTGTTTTAAATTCTATTATTATGACCCCATGATCCAAATTGTTTATGTATATTTCCACTTAATTTGACTTCTTTTGATTTGGATTAGCTTCTTGACTGATTCTGCATCCTTTGGGAGTGGATCTGATCACTTGACAAGCAGAATGACAGAAGTTCAAGTATTGTTATGGTAAATTCATCTTCAATTTGACATTTACCCTCAATTGAATATTTTCATTGAGTTAGAGACTCCATTAACAATCCCCTTCCTTTTTTTCTAATTATTCATGTCTCAAGATTTATCTTTTGCTCTTCACAAGAAATCTTTGTATTTTAACAAGCTTAAACAACCTACACAGAACTTCTCTCTAGGAAATTGACCTGTCTGACTCTAACTTTATATATATAATGGATACAATATTTAGCATATAATATTTTTAAAGGCTAAGTAAAACAATATAGGAGAAATTGTTTATAAAAAATAAAAATATGTATTACAATGTTAAATGTATTATCCATTGATGGGTGGTAATATTTGTCTATTTACACAACTCTAATAATTAAATGATCACCTACTATATGATTTAGAAAAGATATTTTTGGTGATCCAAGGTTGAGGTATTAATTAGCGGTAAAATATCAAGGGTTAGAAGAATGAACCATGGATAAGGAAATGATTTACAGAGGAAATCAAAGAATCATAGAATGAAAATTAACTTGCCCGAGGTCACATGCTCTTCATTAATTCATCTATTATTCATCCATGCATCCATCCACCCATCAAGCATTTATTAAACACAAGTATTACAATGATGAACAAAACATGTCCCATGATTTCAGGGAGGTTAAATAATCCAAGAAAGAGCTCTTCCCAGAAAATAGCAATGCTGTCTCAAACTACAACTATCTCATATCAAGGAAACAACTGAGATCCTGAAACAACAGAAAACCAGAAAAGAAAGCTCACATACAGAAGCCCTCAGTCTCAATAAGAGTATGCATTAAACCTAGTCATTGTAGCCAGCTAATTTAAGTTTATTCCACCATTAAGATAATATGATTACATAGTTTTCTGTATCCATTAGGAGATCATTTTCTTTAATGAAAAATATACCTTCCCTTCAATGAATTGGAAAACCTCAAAACATACCTGTTTGTGGACATTTTTTCTTTTCAACATTCCTTACTTTTTTCTGAAAGACACTGAAAGATGTCAATAACAAAGATTAATAACATATGATTCTAGTCCCAAATGATTCAAAATCTAATAAGGAAGATAAATGTAATGCATAATTTCAATTAAATGTGATATATGCAATCACATAAGATTAGGAGGGCTAAATTCTATAGGAAAATTCAAGAAAGGCCTTGCATAGAATAAGACCTACTTCTCCCATCCAAGTACTAACCAGGCCCAACTCTTTTTAGCTTCTGAATCAGATGAGATCGGGTGTGTTCAGGGTGGTATAGCCATAGACGTATAAGGCCTACTTCTAGACTAAGGTTTCAAATAGACTTTTCTGTTCATTCTTTTCCACTGTTAATTTGTAATTAATTTAATGAGGTAAGACTGTGTTGTAGCATTTATTCAATAATATTTGACTGAGTATCCACCATTAGACATTCTGTTAATCACTAGGGGTATAACAAAGAAAAAGATAGTCCATGGCTCAAAAAACCCAGTCTAGTAAGGAAGTTAGACAAGAGACAAATACATTCAACAAGTACTAGTTCAATCTTTATTACATGTTCCAGGCTTGGAGTAGAGCAGCAAAAAAAAATGTAAAAAATATGTTTACAATTGTGGTGGAGACTACATTCTAATCAGATGAAACTGGTAATAAACAATTATAAATAAGAAATACACTATTTTCTTAAGGTAATGATGAAAGCTATTAGAAAAACATTGCCAAAGTATTCACAAGTCACTATAAAATCACAGTGATTAACTGTCAGACAGAAGAAACAGTTGATAATCAAAGGCTTTCTGAGATCAGTTTTGAAAGCTAAATAAAAATTAGGTAGTTGTTAAATGAGGAAGAGTGCATATTAAGGAGGGAGACCAACCCCCAGTCATTCAGTTTTCTTAAGATCCCACACTACATAAGAGAGGATAAAAAAAATTCCTGTAGTTCTCAAGAGCAGCAAGAATGTCGTCAACAGAATTTTAAAGCCACTCAGACCCTGGAGGCAGAGCTGTACATGGTTATTAGCAATGACCTACCTGACCAGTGAAGCTCACTGGTAGAAACTTCACCAGTGATAGAAGGGCAGGTCTGCATGGTGAATAGAGCAGTTACCAGGCCCCAGAAGACACCAGACACAGTATATGCCATATCAGATGGCATTGCACAATGACAACTGATCTGACACTTACCTTAATGGCATTATACCACATAAGATTCCTGTATCAGGAATGCTAACTCATGGAGAAATTAGGTGGAAAGAAGACAGACTGTAAACTGACTGAGTAGTTAGTCAAGAAAAGACTGAATAATCTAAAAATGTAGATGTTGTGCTTAATTGACAAATGTCACTTGTTACTACTGATTGAAATAAAGCAATGCTTTTAAATGAAAGTTTACTTGTGGGATAACAAAGACATTGGATATTTGAGACTTTTTGTGTGTGTGTGATTATTAAATTTAAAGATCTGGATAAAAGGAATGGTGTTATGATAAAATATAGTAACAAAAATTTACAGAAGAAAAGAAACTGCAAAAATTAAGAAATACTAACACAAAACTAGCAGTAAAACTAGGCACTTTCCCAGATGAGTTATATAAAACTTTTAATAAACAGGGAGTTCATAGACTACTAAACTATTCATACTATAGAGAAAGAAGAAAAATTTCCAAAATATTAGAAGGAAAATAAAGCTTTATCATAGAAAGTTAATTTCATGGAGAAAAGGATATTGCAATAGTTTGAAAATTACCAAAATGACATATAGGTTGAAACATGAAATTGCCAATGTGTGATCATTTTTAACTTATAAAAATAACAGTTTCATGTGTTGACATATCATATTAAAAGATCAAAGAAAAAATATAATTTAAATTATAGGTGACAACAAAGTGTTTGAAAAAATCAGCATCTACTTTATCTTAATAATCAGTAGTTTGTTATTTGTCTTCTGAGTAATAAATACACTGCTGTATAAGTATGCTCTAAATTGTATATCCACTCTCCTGTTAAAGGATATAGTTTGCTTGTTTTTTCACTTTTTGTCCATTATTAATAAACTTGCTATAAGAAATTGAGTTAAAGTCACTTTGTAGACTTATTTTTCTTTTTTCTCTTGGTTAGATATCTAGGAATAGAAGTGCTGAGTGATAGGGTAATTTATTTTTCACTCTTTAAGAAATTGTCAGTCTTGCAAAGTCTGTGTGCCGTTTTGCTATTACCAGCAGTCTAGGAGAGTCTATTGCTCCACATCCTTGCTGACAATGATTAGTCTTTATATTTAACAATCTTAGTGGATCTACTGTGCTATTATCGTGATTTTAGTTTGCATTTTCTTGATGATTAAAGGGTGTTTGTCACTTTTTCATGTGTGTATTTGTCATGCTTATATATTATTTTGTAAAGTGTCTTTAATTTTTGCCCATTTTTATTGTTTTTTAAATGGAGTTATAGGAGTTCTTTATATATTCTGAATATAAGTCCTTAGATATATGTATTGTTAATATTTTTTCTCAATGTATGTTTTCCATTTTCTATGACAAATAAAGCAATTTAATAGAAAAATTACTACTAAGTTTAGCTGTTTCTTAAATGCCTTGAAAATAGAATTAATTTTTCTTTATTAAACATTTCCTATCTGTTTTAATAGTTGTTATTGTTGTTATTGTTAGTTTCAGTATAAACTTCTCTCAGCCACATCAAAACTTTGTCCAGCTTCCTTTGTCCTCTTTTTACTTACAGAAGACTTGGAGCACAGGTTCCGGACGTGCAGGCTCCACAGTCATGGCTCACGGGCCCAGCCGCTCCGTGGCATGCGGGAACCTCCTGGAGCAGGACACGAACCCGCGTCCCCTGCACCAGCAGGCGGACTCCCAACCACTGCGCCACCAGGGAAGCCCAGAAGATACTACTTTTGAAAAGTTCTTGGTTTCTCTGTGCCAGGACTCAATTCAAAACAACATCAGAAGGTAAGCTTTTTCTCAAATCAATGAGAGTAGTCTCACTACCTACAAATGAAGTGTCCTCTTTTCTTTTTTATTTAAAAATGTTTGAATTTTTCCCATATAATCATATAAGAAGTATAAATGTTATGTTTTGATCAAAATTTAGGTCTCTAAAGGAAGACAGATGCCCTGACCTCTGTAGCAAGTACATATTATTTAAATCACCTAGGTCACTTTGGTGAAAAGTCTTTTTAGGTCTTCTGCACATTTTTTAATTGTGTTGTTTGTTCTTTTGATATTAAGCTCCATGAGCTGTTTGTATATTTTGGAGATTAATCTTTTGTCCATTGATTCATTTGCAAATAGTTTCTCCCATTCTGAGGGTTATCTTTTCATCTTGTTTATGGTTTCCCTGGCTGTGCAAAAGCTTTCAAGTTTAATTAGGTCTCATTTGTTTTTTGTTGCTGTTGTTTTTATTTTCATTACACTAGGAGGTGGGTCAAAAAAGATCTTGCTGTGGTTTATGTCAAACAGTGTTTTCCCTGTTTTCCTCTAGGAGTTTTATAGTGTCCGGTCTTATATTTAGGTCTTTAATCCATTTGGAGTTTATTTTTGTGTATGGTGTTAAAGAGTATTCAAATTTCATTCTTTTACATGTAGCTGTCCAGTTTTCCCAGCACCACATATTGAAGAGGCTGTCTTTTCTCCATTGTATATTCTTGCCACCTTTTTCAAAGATAAGGTGACCATGTCATTGCGTTTATCTCTAGGCTTTCTTTTATGTTTTAACATCTTTATTGGAGTATAATTGCTTTACAATGGTGTGTTAGTTTCTGCTTTATAACAAAGTGAATCAGCTATACATATACATATATCCTCATATCTCCTCCCTTTTGCATCTCCCTCCCACTCTCCCTATCCCACCCCTCTAGGTGGTCACAAAGCACCGAGCTGATCTCCCTGTGCTATGTGGCTGCTTCCCACCAGCTCTTTTACATTTGGTAGTGTATATATGTCCATGCCACTCTCTCACTGAATCCCAGCTTACACTTCCCCATCCTCAAGTCCATTCTCTACGTTTGCATCTTTATTCCTGTCCTGCCCCCAAGTCCTTCAGAAACACTTTTTTTTTTTTTTTTTTTAGATTCCATACATATGTGTTAGCATATGGTATTTGTTTTTCTTCCTGACTTACTTGACTCTGTATGACAGACTCTAGGTCCATCTACCTCACTGCAAATAACTCAATTCCATTTCTTTTTATGGCTGAGTACTATTCCATTGTATATATGTGCCATATCTTCTTTATCCATTCATCTGTTGATGGACATTTCGGTTGCTTCCATGTCCTGACTATTGTAAATAGAGCTGCAATGAAAATTGGGGTATATGTGTCTTTTTGAATTATGATTTTCTCAGGGTATATGCCCAGTAATGGGATTGCTGGGTCATATGGTAGTTCTACTTTTAGTTTTTTAAGGAACCTCCATACTGTTCTCCATAGTGGATGTATCAATTTACATTCCCACCAACAGTGCAAGAGTGTTCCCTTTTCTCCACACCCTCTCCAGCATTTACTGTTTGTAGATTTTTTTTTTTTTTTTTTTTTTTTTTTTTTGCGATAGGCTGGCCCCTCACTGCCATGGCCTCTCCCGTTACAGAGCACAGGCTCCAGATGCACAGGCTCAGCAGCCATGGCTCACGGGCCCAGCCACTCCACGGCATGTGGGATCTTCCCGGACTGGGGCACGAACCCATGTCCCCTGCAACGGCAGGCGGACTCTCAACCACTGCATCACCAGGGAAGCCCTGTTTGTAGATTTTTTGATGATGGCCATTCTGACTGGTGTGAGGTGATACCTCATTGTAGTTTTGATTTGCATTTCTCTAATGATTAGTGATGTTGAGCATCCTTTCATGTGTTTGTTGGCAATCAGTATATCTTCTTTGCAGAAATGTCTTTTTAGGCCTTACTATTTTTGGATTGGTTTTTTTTTTTTTTATATTGAGTTGCTTGTAAATTTTGGAGATTAAACCTTTGCCAGTTACTTCATTTGCAAATATTTTCTCCCATTCTGAGGGTTGTCTTTTCATCTTGTTTATGGTTTTCTTTGCTGTGTAAAAGCTTTTAAGTTTCATTAGGTCCCATTTGTTTATTTTTGGTTTTATTTCCATTTCTCTAGGAGGTGAGTCAAAAAGTATCTTGCTGTGATTTATGTCATGGAGAGTTCTGCCTATGTTTTCCTCTAGGAGTTTTATAGTGTCGGGTTTACATTTAGTCTTTAATCCATTTTTAGTTTATTTTTGTGTATGGTGTTAGGGAATGTTCTAATTTCATTCTTTTACATGTAGCTGTCCAGTTTTCCCAGCACCACTCATTGAAGAGGTTGTATTTTCTCCATTCCTGCCTCCTTTATCAAATATAAGGTGACCATATGTGTGTGGGTTTATCTCTGGGCTTTCTATTCTGTTCAATTGATCTATATGTCTGTTTTTGTGTCAGTACCATACTGTCTTGATTACTGTAGCTTTGTAGTATCGTTTGAAGTAGGGAGCCTGATTCTTCCAGCTCCATTTTTCTTTCTCAAGATGGCTTTGGCTATTTGGGGCCTTTTTTGTTTCCACACCAATTGTAAAATTTTTTGTTTTAATTCTGTGAAGAATGTCATTTGGTAGTTTGATAGAGATTACATTGGATCTGACATACAGATGGTCAAGAGACACATAAAAAGATTCTCAACATCACTAATTATTAGAGAAATGCAAATCAAAACTACAATGAGGTATCACCTCACATTGGTCAGAATGGCCATCATCAAAAAATCTACAAACAGTAAATGCTGGAGAGGATGTGGAGAAAAGGGAACCCTCCTGCACTGTTGATGGGAATGTAAATTGATACAGTCACTATGGAGAACAGTATGGAGGTTCCTTACAAAACAAAATAGTACTACCATATGACACAGCAATCACACTATTGGGCATATACCCTGAGAAAATAATAATTCAAAAGGACACATGTATCCCAGTGTTCATTGCAGCACTATTTACAATAGCTAAGACATAGAAAGAACCTAAATGTCCAGTGATAGATGAATGAATAAAGGAGTTGTGGTACATATATATAATGGAATATTACTCAGCCATATAAAGAAACGAAACTGAGTTATTTGTAGTGAGGTAGATGGACCTAGAGTCTATCATACAGAGTGAAGTAAACCAGAAATAGAAAAACAAAATCATATATTAATGCATATATGTGGAATCTAGAAAAATGATACAAGTGAACCTATTTGTAGGACAGGAATAGAAACATAGATGTAGCAAACAGACATGTGGATATGGGGTAGGGAAGGGTAGGGTGAGACGAATTGGGAAATTAGTTTTGACATAAATACACTGCCATATGTAAAATGGATAGCTAGAGGGAACCTGCTGTTAAGCACAGGGAGCTCAGCTCTGTTCTCTGTGATGACCTAGATGGGTGAGATGGGGGGCGTCCAAGAGGGAGGGAATGTAGTTATACATATAGCTGATTCACTTCATTGTAGAGCAGAAACTAACACATCATTGTAAAGCAATTTTAACTCCAATTAAAAAGAAATCATATAGTCACATTTATTTTTTAGTAGAAATCAAAATTCAGGTTCATGTAAAATCTTTGCCCATGACTCACATATTTTAATAACCAGTTCCTGATGTAGGTTAATAGTTTTATCATGCATCTTTGTTTTACTTGCAACTGTTTTCTTACCAATAAAATGCTTCCATGAGATTATTATAATGAAATATGCAGAAAATGCTCCCATGAGATTATTATAAAGAAATATGCAAAAACCATATATAGTTAAGAACTGTTTTAGCAGCATGAGACTGAAAAAATGAAATAAATTTTTCAGAGGTCATATTATGCTACATGCTTATATAAGAGAAAAGTATGCAAAAATTATATGGCTGCCTAAATTTATATCCCACATACTCATAATTTTTAGCATTTTATTTACAAATAGGAATGTACCCTATATTAGGAGGACTGATCACTCAGGTATATTATCCATGTCTTCCTTATTTTTCTGTTTTTACACATACTATCCTCTATGTTGAATAATATCACACTTACCATATTGTATTTGAATGATGTGTTTACCATTCAATTTTGTATTTTTAGGTCTTGGGGTATTGACTAGCAGAAAATATGTTCATCCTACATCTGTGTGAGGTAGATATTACCCATTATGGAAGACAAGATTCAGAAAGATCAATTGTTTGCCCAAAGTCATACAAGTAGTTCAGAATATAAACCATCTGTCTATTAAGTAACAACATCTACAATGACATTATTCCTGCCAATATTAATAAAATGCATTAATTGAAGCTATAGTTTAACATCAATGAGATCTAAAATTAACTATTTAGTGTATTATTTAAAATATTATGATAAAATATATATATATAGAAAACAATTACAAATCGTGAAACTCATTTCAGCCCAAACAATGGTCCTTACATACTCCTTCATGATTTCTCCCCCATCAAAATTGTCCTAACCCATAGGAAAATATTATTTTCATTACTTTAATTACAGAATTCTCTACCTCAGGAAACTACATTATATTGTTATGCATTGTCTTTTCTTAATATAATTTTGTATTCATCATGGAAATGCATTTAAAACTTGTTGATGCTTAGTTAAAAAAATAAATTGGATTATTATAGTGAAGGAGAAAAAGAAGCTTTTTATAGGTAAGGCAAAGTCAGTCTAATGTTTTTTTCTGAAAAGAAGAAGGTTGGAGGAAGAACAAATAACAATTTCTGAGGGTATCAGTGTTAACTACAAAACCTTTACAGGTACCTTCATTATATAATGAATATAGTATAAGAATCAAAGAGCAGTGATGAGTAAACGATGAGAACGGCTCTTGATGTCTTCCATTTGCCCCATCAGATGGACTATCCACCTTTTTCCCTCCTCCCCCACCCAGCTCTGTGTCCCAAGAGTCTTTCCCTGCCCTTCACTCTGATGTCACAGGACTGCATCTGTGGGCTTCCTTCACCTTTGACTTCCAATTGAGTGAGTCCAAGGGGAGCCACCACAGAAAACAGTGTCAAGGTATACACTCACCTCTCTCTGTTTCTGCTAGCTCTCCAAAGGCTGACTACAGAGATTCTCTGTTTTCCATGTCTCCTAGATCATCAGCTGCTTAACCCTCTGTCACCACCACCATAACCAACTATGTTGTGGGGGCCTCTGGAGTTTTGCCACATGAATGTGACTAGTCACAAGACCCAGCTCCAACTCCTTCACCACATCTGATATCAGAAAATGTCACACCAGAGAATGTATTATCTGGCTCATGGAGGAGCTACCATGGGGATCCGGTTACTAAACCTGTAATAATGAAAGTTAACTTCCCATGGGGTGAAACTTGAGAGGCAGTTAAAGGAGGATAAACTTCCTCTCCCTTTATTTCTTGGATGGACTGTTCCAAGTTAAGAGTTTGAGTGTCAGTAGGCCTAGAGAATTCTTCCTGCAAGGTCAAGCGATTTTATTTTCTCAGCAATCTCTCCTATTTCTTTGTATCATTGTGGAAAAGTGGACATAATGTAGAAACTTGAATCTTGAATTCCTTTCCATCCTTAGAATTCACTGCCATTTTTCTCTGTCTCTGCTGCTATTAAGTGTTATTAACATTTAATCCTTGTATGAGGTTCTGTTTAATAAGGAATGTAATGAAATTATATGGTATATATGTATATATATAATATATACATAAAATATATATCACCCCTAGTCATATCTTTCAAACATCATTTCTAATATTGCTTATCTTTGTAATTTTGAGGGGTATAGGAACATGTTTCTTCCTGTTTCAATAGCCATAGTTAGTATCTCTTACCACTCCCACTTTTCATACGTTCCTTCTTTTCAGCAATTCTACCTAACTTTCCCTCCCAAATTCGACTGCACTTTCATTTTTTGCATTGTGAACGCTAATACTCTTACATATTTCTTAAGTCATAAATTTAAATTTGCTGTGTGTTTTCTGTAGGTCATTTACCAAATTTAATGTAGGTATTGCTTATATCATGGTGAATATGAAAATATTTTTCACTGCAGAGACAGCAATGATATTACATTTTTTTTCTTATACCACTTATTTATCTTGGATTTTAACTGCCTTATTTTATATTATTTGAGATGTATACACACATATATGTGTGTGTATGAAAATATGTATGTAACTTCTCACATATAAAAAATATTTCTACATAACTTTTTTGCAGGGTCTTCCATCTTCCTACACCAGATTAAATGGATTAATCTCTAGGTCTGTTGCATAGTGCCATCCTAGGACTTCACTCCCAGAATTTCACTCCTTGCCTTCTTAAGTTAGCTCTCTGTTTTTCGGAATTGACAAAATTCACCATCCATTCCTGGTACAAACTCTCAGGAAAGTAGAAATAGATGGGAACTTCATCAACCTAAGAACTACACTGGAAAACAATTTGGCAGTTTATTAACAATTTAAACACACATCTACAATAAGATCCAGCTATTTAACTTTTGTGTGTTTCCCAAAGAGAAATGAAAGATATGTTTGTACAAAGACTTGAACATGAATGTTCATAGCACCTTTTTTATAATAGCCCCAAACTGAAAACCACCCAAATGTCCATCAACAGTTGAATGGGCATACAAACAGTGGTATATATATACACTGAAATACTGCTTAGCAATAAAATACATACTACATCCTGGGGGAACCTCAAAATAATTATGCTGTGTGAAAGAAGTCAGAAAAGTGAAGTATATTATGTATGCTTCCATGTATGTAAGTTTCTTAGAAATGCAAACTAATGTAGAGTGACCAAAAAATAAAATCCATGGTTATGTGATAATGGAGACAGGGATGGAGAAATGTGGGGCGGGGAGCAAAGGAGGATTTGCAAATGAACAAGAGGAATCTTTGGGATTTTAAGTGGTCAAGATGGAAAACATAAAATGTTCTGTGATACTGGAAGCCACATTTCTCATTCCTTCTGAAATAGCTTTAGGCCAGAACTGAAATATCAACAGATAACATTTACTCCAAAAATTGAGCAAAGGCATCTAGCAATTGGATTAACACAATAATGATAATAATAAAACTCTACATTCTAGGCACTGTGTTAAGAACTCAATATTAACTTATCCTATGCAGTCTCCTCATAAAATAGCCCTGTGTAGTAGGTGTTCATTTCCCTAACTTAATGAAGAAGCCAAGGCTTGTAGAAATTAAACACTTTGTCCAATAATATTAATGGAGTTGATTTTTGAACTAACAAATTATGATTCTAGAGTCTGGGATCTCATACTTTAAATATTATGTGAACCTTAGTAAGTTACAAAAGACATTCTTTTGTGTGATTCTAGTAAATGTGAATAGTGACCATGAAACAGTATTATTGGGAGGCTTCATTATGATATACTTTTTTTTCAGGGTTATTTTATTTTAAAAGTTTAAAAAAATCAGATGGATTTTTATCCAGGTGAATTCTGCAAAGATTTTCATGCAGTGAGAATCAGTTCCAATCTCCTTTCAAGTATCAATAGGTATGTATAGGTGATTGAACAATGAAGCCACCTTTATCTAGCTCACCATTCTTTTGGTTTTGAAGATATTCATCCAGCGTTGTGCTGCATGAGTTTTCATTTAATTAACTTTGGACTTTTTTATGTTTATAGATATCTTGTTCATCTTCTATCACAGCTGGAAGACTGGAGTCTTTCCTAGATATACTTCATCTGTATGTTATGGAACTCTAATGACCACATGTATTTAAACCTATCTGATATATTTCTTTTCAATTTTCTGAGTTAATATACTTCAACTGAACTCTAGCTCAAATGAGTTAAATTGTTATTGGCTTGCAAGATCCATGCGTAGATACAAATAGAATATGATAAATTACAATATGAAAAAAGAAATAAAGCTAGTTCATTTGCAATGCCAAATCAATAGC
The DNA here is from genome assembly GCF_008692025.1 of Phocoena sinus. Taxonomy (NCBI): domain Eukaryota; kingdom Metazoa; phylum Chordata; class Mammalia; order Artiodactyla; family Phocoenidae; genus Phocoena; species Phocoena sinus. The sequence goes on from NC_045763.1 coordinate 64,161,876, forward strand.
TTGCTGTTTTATTACAGTATATGGTAACAAAACTGTTTTGACTGAATAATTCATCTCAAAAGGAATATTCGGCTTGTTTTATAGAACACATATCAAAGAACAGTTAAAAGATAAAAGGTTAATGGAATCTGGCTGCCAAGAAAAGAGAACATTTCTCTCCTTAAAAAAAAAACAAAAAAGAAAGAAAAACTCCTGCCCAATCCTTGCACATTTTTAATTAATGAGCTGTGGAAATAAGTTGGGAAACTATTTCTAGAATTCAGGAAATTAAAAATATAATTAAAAGTAATAATATCATGCTGTAGAAAGACAGCATATCTGTCATCAAAAAGTAATTTGGGGGCTTCCTTCATGGTGCAGTGGTTGAGAGTCTGCCTGCCGATGCAGGGGACACGGGTTCGTGCCCCGGTCCGGGAAGATCCCACATACCACGGAGCAGCTGGGCCCATGAGCCATGGCCGCTGAGCCTGCGCGTCCGGAGCCTGTGCTTCGCAACGGGAGAGGCCACAACAGTGAGAGACCCCCGTACCGCAAAAAAAAAAAAAAAAAAAGTAATTTGATCTTTCAAATCTCTACTCATCTATGTACAATCAAATAAACTTGAAGAATTGAGGCATAACTTATCTCAGAAGAGGTGCATTTTGAGATTTCTACAGCCCATCTCACTCATGCACTCACACGCACACACACACACACACACACACACACACACACACACACACACCTTCACCTTTTGGTGAGGGCATGGGAAAAAAAGATTTGACATTTGAATTTTAAGAAATTGGTGTTTTTTTAAAAAAATCTGGTCAGAAAATAAGAAAAAAATATAATCCAGAATATCAAATTTGATAGATGATATAATAAAAATATACATCCTTTAACCAAATCTCATATCACAAAATGAAAGGTGGAACTCTTTTGTAATTAATACTTTACTTTTAAATGCTTTATTTTCCTAACTCTGGTCCTCTTTTTCCATTGATCCAGATACTCTTTTTATCTCTAATATGCACTTTTCCATTTATGTAACCTTTCTGACTCCTCTACTCATAAAATTAACCATTCCTTTGTGCCCTTCTATTCTCCACACCATTGCTTCTCAGTGTAGTTGAGTGATGCTTTTATAGATTCCAATTTACTGAAACAGAATATATATTTTAATGAAGTTCCATAATGATTCTTAGACACATTAAAGTCTAAGAAGAATTACTCAATTGTATATACATTTAATTTTTTCTTCACTTTCATTTATTTGCTCAAATGTATTTCTTTCCTTTCTAAAGATAAATCCCCTTAGACATAGAAAAAAATACTAAAGTCATTGATCAACATTACTTACTGCATTGCTAGCACATAGTAGGATTTAGTATCTATTTAATGAACATATGCAATTCATTATCCCACTAAGCTACTTATTGACCAAGCTGAGTCTTTTAATGTTATCAGCAAACATGAAAAATTTAGACTCTTCTCATTTAACTTTCATTTAGGAATATAAACTCATTCCTCTGGAGTGCTTTCACTGGCCTTGTGACTAAGCAGGACTAGCATTTTGACTAAGACCAGAAACTAAGGCAGATTATAACCAGACTTATTTCTAAAACTAATTGCAGCCATAGTGGCATGAGTTCAATTGCAAACAAGGAAGTACCTATTGTAGTACTATAGTACTATAGTGTTGTGTTTGAATTCATGTTCAACCATTAGCTATATATATGACCTTAGAAACATTATTTATTAAGATTATTAAGAACTTTTTTTCATGTGTAAAGTAGAGACACAAAATGCAAATGCATTGTTCAATCAAGTAATAGTGCAAAATTGCATCAGAAATAACAGGCAAAAATAGCATGCAGCAGTAGTAAGTTTCAAAAGCCAGAATAATGGACTCATTCTTCAGAGGAACTCAGTAATAATAGAATAATTCTCTCTCTTCATATGCTACACAAAATGCAGTTTGATGGAAATTGGACTACATGAAAAATAAGAAGATAGCAAAAATCACACCTAGCTCCCAGATGTTGGTTTCTAAAACCAAGGGTCCTTGAAAAAATGATTAATTCAATGACTGGAGCAGAACATATACAAGATAAGCCTAGAAAATCCTGTAGTTCGAGAAAGTGAGGGTCTACTCAAACAAATTAAACAAATCTAAAACAATAAAACAAAACAACACTACATTGATAGAAGTATGTCAAAGGGATGCCAGAGGCAAGTGAAATTGCTCCTAATGGCCAAACTTGGAATAATTTGAGCAGCAAAATAAAGTAGTACTGGATTATAACCTAAAATATATAACAAATATCCCTAAATCCATAGATATAAATAAGTGATTGAATAAACATATGGAGTAGAAGAATTATTCTCTCATACAGAAGAATTCCAAATAATTTATATAGGATATAGGTACTCTACTCTCAAGGATGTAGAATCTCACTCCCCACTCCCTATGTGTAACCTGTACATAGTGAGTTTGTTTCAAAGAGTATAGTATGGAACAGAGGAAAAAGAAGAAATTTACAGTGGAGACACCTGCCAAACACTACCTGAGCCAGGTGATTAAGGTCAACATCAATGATAATATGCCATCTCCATAGTATGTACCCTTGATATGATATGATGAAAATGGCATTTGACCTCTTTGATGTTCCTCCTCCAAAATCCATTAACCCAATCTAATTATGAAAATCATTAGGCAAATTTCAATTGAAAGATGATCTATCAAAAAGACACATGCACCCCAATGTTCATTGCAGCACTATTTACAATAGCCAGGTCATGGAAACAACCTAAATGCCTATCGACAGATGAATGGATAAAGAAGATGGGGTACATATATACAATGGAATATTACTCAGCCATGAAAAGGAACGAAACTGGGTCATTTGTAGAGATGTGGATGGACACAGAGACTGTCATACAGAGTGAAGCAAGCCAGAATTAGAAAAAAAAATATCGTATATTAATGCATACATGTGGAATCTAGAAAAAATGGTACAGATGAACTTGTTTGCAAGGCAGAAATTAGAGACACAGATGTAGAGAACAAATGTATGGACACCAAGGGGGGGAAATGGGGAATGAGTGGTGGTGGAATGAATTGGGAGATTGAGATTGACATATATATATTAATATGTACAAAATATATAACTAATAAGAACCTGCTGTATAAAAAATTAATTAATTAAATTAAAATTAAAAAAGATGATCTACAAAATATCTAAGTAGTACTCTTTGGCTGTCAAGTTCATCAAAAACAAAGAAAATATAAGAAGTTGCCATAGGCTAGGTACACATGACAAATAATGTAGTGTTGTATCCTTAATGAGATCCTGGAACAGAAAAAGCACATCTGGTAAATACTAAGGAAATATGAACATAGACTTTAGTTAATAATAGTGCATAAATACTACTTCATTGTTGTCACAAATGTACCATAGTGATATAAGATGCTGATCATAAGGAAAATTTGGGACCGGGCATATGGGAAATCTATGTGTTGTTTTCACAATTTTTCTATAAATTTGTAATAGCTCTAAAATAAAAATTTTCATTTAAAAAGATAGACGATAAAGTTCAATTCCCATTTTTACTTCTTAGCCATCGAATGATTTGGAAATTCACTTATTCTCTATGCTTCATTTTCCTCATATATATTTAAGTAAAAAATAAGAACTTAGTTGAGTAACACAGATTTTTGAGTCGTTCGAAGGAAATAATTCTTAATAAGATATTCTGTAATCTACAAGATGGTATTAATGATGCTATGTCTACACAAAAGTCTGAAATTCCTATTCTTAAAGTGGTGAAGACTTTATTAAGTAGGTGAACTTCTACTTTCGCTAATTCTCTCATTAATGGGAAAGAGGAATGTGTAAATGTTCAGCAGTGTTTTGAATAAATAAAAATAATACCTACTCTTTTTAAGACTATTGAGAAGACAACAGGGAATAATTCATGTAAAGCCAATAGCATAAAACCTGGAACCCAGAGTGTTCACTAAATGCTGTCTGTTAAATATACATGTACACACACACACACACACACACACACACACACACAAAGAATACTTATAAAAGTTTTATTTAAAAATAAGCATGAGTGATCTAGAGCATTTACAGAGGGTGTAGCCTTTGCTTGTAATAGAGCTTCTTTCTCCTTTTGTGTAGTATTCCACCTCTGTGATTAGGTTGAAATTTCCTACAGGAGGAAACCTGTATTTGGATTTGAATATGTTACAGACATTCCCTGAGATTTAAATATATTTTCTAGTATATGAGCCACTCTTAACAGATATTTGTAGCACACGTGAATATAACTGACCCCCAGAGTAAGAGGGCAGGTCTCATAAGGATGTCATCCAAGATGCTGGATCTAGGTTTAGCAAAACATACCGAAAGCTTAAGTATGTAGATAGCAAGGCTTGTAACACATCTTCCCCCTTATCAACAATGTTTTAAATAAATTAATTTTTAAAAGTATCATTTAAGAAAATTTCAACTAGACTTGTTTTGGAAACAGACTTCCTCAAATCAAAGTTAGAAAGGAATTGTGTATTTATAATTGGAATGTGCCTACTTCCATATGGGATAAAATGTTCTTGAAATATACCCATACATATAACTCTTATGGAATCACACTGAGTGAGAATTATTCCTACGATTGTCCCTTTCCTTGGGTCATTTAAATGGTTTAAATTCCATTTAGATATTAGTCCTAAAGAAGTTCCATAATTACCAAAGATAAATGCCTCATCTACTTTCAAATCTTCATTAAAATTGGCTTTGTTATTTTTGTGGTGCCCAATAGCACAGCTATTAGAGTTAAGAGTCTGTCAGCATTTCCATTTACAAATTCTGTTTTTTTAGGGTTCATTATCTTTTCTGCTTTGAATTGCATTAGCCTGAAAATTAGCTGTCAGCATGAATATGTATTATATTACCCAAACTCCATGTACACATCAGTTTGGCAATATAGAAGGCAGAGAGCAGTGACCTCTTTCCTCTTTCTTCAAAAAATTCTAAAGGTGTGTTGACTGCTTGATAATCTCATGGCCAGGGACTAACTGAGCCTTTTAATCATGAACTTTCTCAGGGAATTGGTCCTAAATCTAACCTAATCATTTTGATATTTAAAAATTTATGAAGAAGTCAAATTGAATATGAACTGTACTTGCTTTTCATAATATGCAATGCATTTTAAAGCTTCTGGATGAAATTATAATCTCATATAATTAGATATCAAAGAGAGGCACATTTCTGGGTGAGAAAAAAGGGATCTGTGATTTGTGTTATTTCAACCAAAGAACACAAACAAAGTAAATCACAGAGAGTGCTGTTTTGTTCATTTTGTTAGATCCATTTCTTCCCTTTCAAGTGGGCAATGACAGGAGGTGATGCAGCAATCACAACAGAAGTAACAGCTGCAGCGCACGTGAAATGGTACAAAAAGCATCTGGAATCTGGGCCACACTATGTACCCCCTCTGTCCAGAGTAAAAGCAACAACGGCAATTCTGTGTTTCTCACTCTCTCAATCTCTCTTTAACAAATACTCTCCTCATTTAGTTACTTTGTTACCACCTGTTTCAATACAAAACATCTTTCAAATATCACTCATTGTTTATCAGAAAATAGACCTCATCATCCATTTTGCCTTTTTTTTTAAACATGGAGGTGGGAGAGGGGAGAAGATAAGGTAGCAGTGAAAGACCTAGTCCTAGTAACATATTTAAATATAATAAGGTGTCACACATAATCTGTCAGAAATAAATAATAAATCTGTCCCAGATCACCATGGCCACAGGCAAGTGGTGCTGATATGAGAAAAGTATTGTCTCAGCTGAAGTATTTGAGTGATAGAGCTGTCACCTGACCTATTTGTAAGGGAATTGAAAATTAAAGTGACAATGAGAGAGGGGAAGTCAAGACTATTATAATTATTTTTATTACAAAATATACCGATATGTCTCAGCCAGCGCTAAAAAATAAAATAGTAGCTAATGTCCACAGAAAGAAAGAAATATGAACAAGTTCTGTTTAAAATCCATACAGGTAATACTTCACCAACTCTGATTTTTTTCCAGCATAGTAACAATAGCCTAGTTAAAAAAATAAGATAAAATACTTTTGTTACATTACAAAGAGTTAGAAGGAAGTTGTCAAAATTTATAGCTGATGAAACACATAATGCAAATCCTAACATCTTATTAAAATAGAGGATAATATTCTGTCACTTAAATTATTAACCTCCCCAGTAGAACTTTAATTCTTGCCTAATGATTCTTTTCTAATGTTAGATATTAATGAGTGCTTATCATTAGGAATATTTGATCCATGATGAACTTTGAAATCTTCATTATTATAATTCCCACCCTTCTGCATATGACAGTTATACTTACAAGATAATCCAAACAATTTGTAATAGACCTTCCATCTTTCTTCCATTTTGAGAGAACAGATTGCAGTTGCCAAATAATTCAAGCTAATGAAGGTGCTTATTGAGCCCTCAGTTCAAATGACAATTTCTGTGGATCTGTGTTCTCAAAACTGTACTCTCTAGACCCTGCATAAAAAGATGAAGATACATCCACTTTCCTTAAGCAACAGTAGAGAGGAGACAAAATAATATACACAACTTATAATAACACAGTTCTTTTAAATAAAGTTATGGGTGCACAGAGGCCAAATGTAGTTTAGTATATCCCTCATAAAGCAGGTGATATTTTAACAGGAGTGTTAATTCTCTATTGTTGAGGGCAAAAGGGAGTATTCCAAGTTATGCAACATGCATCTGACATATTAGTAATCAAAAATTAATGAGCAAAATAACAGCAACAAAGACAATATTGTAGAATAAGAGGGTTTGTGTGCCTGGCACATGCTATACTCTCAAAAAAATGTTTGCCGGGTATATGAATGAGGTAATGATTAATAATTATCAAAGTTAACATTTTTTCACACTTTGTGACATGCATTTTAATAAGTGCTATACATATAGTAGCTCTGTTATATTTTTATTTCCATTGTACAGATGGAAAATATTGAGCATACAGAGTTTAAGCAGATTACACATTACACAGCAATTAAGTTTTAGAGAAGAGACTTAAATACAGGTAGCCAATTTTCAACCAGTCTCCTTAATGAACATTTATGAACTTTTCCTGTATAAGAGCTACTAATATTGGGTATTATATAGATATTTTTTCAATCTACCTGTCCTCAATTAAACAATAACTTGTTTTTGAATAAAGGCTTTGTCAAATATGGAATTATTAGTATTTCTGTATCTACTTGTGAAAACGTGTGCTAGTATGACAATTTTAGGCAATCATAGGTCTTGTCGAAAATTTTCTCTAAAAATTAACTTTGTTCCTAAAGAAATTCTAGAACCTTTTCTATGTTTGGCATGTGGAAGAGAAGTTCTTCCCCAGTGCTAATCTCCAGGCCATTCTTTTGTATACAGCTATTAATTTTAATTTGAAAACTATATCAAATTATTGTTGAAAGAAATCAAAATAATATTTTATTTAATGATTAAAAAGCCCCTTTCTTCTCTCCACTTTTACCATACCTTTCACCAACTTCTATATTAGCATTCATATGCTAATTTGTTGTTCTTAATAAACAATAAAAGCGAGAAAGCACCATTAATCTGTTAGAGCAGCTATGCCAAAAAGTAAATAGCAGTGGAATGCTGAATTGGTATGTAACAAGATCATAATTGAGCACTTGCATTCTCATGTAAAATTTCAGTTCCATTTCATGCAGTAGAAATTCTACTTAGTATCACCAATTTTATTGTTAGTTTTGTATTGTGATGTTTCCACTTCTGAAATAAGATAATGAATTAAACATTTAGAGTCAAGTGTTAGTGCTTCTCTTAAGAAAGTAATTAATGTACAATTGAAATTGAAATGAGATAATTGATTTAATCTTGTTTTATTGAGCTCTTACTTAACTGTTTTATGTGTACTTTTTGAGTCTTATAATAACTTTGTGAGGTAGGTATTTTATCAGGACCAGGATTAAAGTAAGGTACTTGAGTTGAGTCATGTAATTATAGGTTCAGATCTTAAGTTTATGTAGAAGTTTCATATTTTGTTCATCATTCATATATATATATATATATATTGTGTGTGTGTGTGTGGTACGCGGGCCTCTTACTGTTGTGGCCTCTCCTGTTGCGGAGCACAGGCTCCAGACGCACAGGCTCAGCGGCCATGGCTCACAGGCCCAGCCGCTCCGCAGCATGTGGGATCTTCCCGGACTGGGGCACGAACCCGTGTCCCCTGCATTGGCAGGCGGACTCTCAACCACTGCGCCACCAGGGAAGCCCCATCATTCATATTTTGCAATAATTTTGATTTTTAAAAAATATTGTATTAAAATGTTAGGTATCTAGATTAATGCATTTAAGGGGGAGGTGCCCCCTTAAAACTTGCACACAAGTCAACCCTAGCTCCAGTCCTATATTTTATTATCTACATTTTATAAATGTAATTGTGGATTAGCTGTTTGAAGAGATTTGCCCAGGGTCACACAGTCAGCAAGAGACAGAATTGGCCTTGCTCTTCAGCAGGAGGCTATACTCATCTTCAGGTGCTGAGTTCATCGTATACTATCTCCACCTTATACTCTTTCATCAAAGAAATACCTCAGCTTGTTTTTGGTTAAAAAAAAAAAAAAAAAAGAATCACTGGAGACATATTAAAAAATAATTATCTCCCTAGTTACTTTTTTTTCTTTTTACTTCTTGACATTTTATTCCCTTATCTTGTGTTTGAAAGGTAATTTTTACTTTATTTTTTCCCCTATATTAGTTTGGTAATTATACATTGTTTTTCTATTAAGTAGTTTAGCAAAAACATTCAGCCTTGCCGTACCAATGTCTAACATTAACTGATACTTTACCTTATACCAGCAAAATGCAAAGACCTTAGTATACTCCAACTTCATTTACCACTGTTTTTCTGACTCTTGTGTTGATGTGTCACACATTTTAATTCCCTGTGTATCCATTTTAATACCATGCAACATTATCATTTTTGTTTTATAGTCAATATTTATTTACATACACATTTACCACTTTTATTGTTCTTCATTCCTTCCTTTTATTTTGTTTTCCTCTTTATTATGATTGAAGATTATTATCCTTTGGAATTTCCCTTAATGTGAGATTGCTGGTGGGGGACTGTTTCTGTTTGTCTGAAAATGTCTTTATTTTATTTTCATTTTTGAAAGATATTTTCACAGGGCATTGTATTCTAGATTGGCAGCTATCTTCTTTAAGCATAAGGAATATGGCATTCTACTTTTTGGCTTCCAGGTTTTCTGTTGAGATGTAAGTAGCAGTCTGTTGCTTCTTTGAGGATAAACCATCTTTATTCCTTTGTTGCTTTAAAATATTTTCATTTTGCGTTTGCCTTTGAGCAGAGTACAAGTTGGGCTTGGGCATTGGGCTTCCTGAATCTGTGAATTGATGGTTTTCATCAGTTATAGATAATTCTGACATTATTTCTTCAGATTGCTTTTTCCCCTTTCTCTCCTCTCCTAGGAATCCAATTAAACATAATTTAGCCTAATTTACAGTCTTTTCTGTATTTTCCATCCTCTTATTTTTCCAAGGTTCATTCTGTTTCTATAATCCACCAATTTTCTCCTCAGCTATGTCTAATCTGCTATTAAACCCAACTATTGACACCTTAACTTCATTTATTATATTTTTCTAACTAAAATTTCTGTTTGGTCCTTTTCCAATTGTGCTATGTCTGTTTGTGTAGCTTCAGATCCCTGCTAAAATTTTCAGGCTTTGTTTTTTTTTTTAATTTATTTTTTTATTGAAGTATAGTTGATTTACAATGTTGTGTTAATTTCTGGCAAACAACAAAGGGACTCAGTTATACACATATATACATTCTTTTTTATATTATTTTCCATTATAGTTTATCCCAGAATATTGAATATAGTTCCCTGTGCTGTATCTTGTTGTTTGTCAGTTCTATATGTAATAGTTTGTATCTACTAACCCCAAACTGCCAATCCATCCCTCCCCTACTCCACCTCCCCACACTTATAATGAATTTCTAAATATATATTCCCCGCACCAGTCTCTGCTTACTTAGGAAAAACTCATTCTTCCCAGAAATTTAGGTTTATTTAGACTTCTGTGAAACCATAGATCTTCTACAACTTTAAAAAAGATGAGTTTTAGACTATCTCATTATTTTTAAAAATTATTATGGGGAGATCTATGTCTCATAATCTCCTATCTGCTCTTTGGTAGCAGAACTGCTCTTAAACCCTTTAATGGTTTGCTGCTTTCTCTAAAAATCCAAAATTCTTTCTTTAATTGGCAAAATGCTCATCATGAGCTCTCTACTGAAGACATTTAAAGTATCATCTCTGTTTCATCAGCATCCTACACTCCCACAATGTTGTAGTGATACTGAAATCTCTTTCTGCTCTTTGAATTTGCCTTGCTTTAATATATTCATATCACTGGAAATTTGTGGAAACCACCTTCCACTTAGAGTTCATTTGATCATTCTTAATTATGATAAATTAGCTTAGATCTCAGCCAACCCACATTTTTCGGGACTCCTAAACCCGAGTTAAGTGCCCTCCTGTTTTTTCCTATAGCACCCTAAATTTTCCCTACCTTACCACTAATTAAACTGTGAAAGAAATACATGTTAATTGACTCCCTAAACCAATATATAAGCTATTTGAGGATCGTGATAAAGACTATTATATTTACCATTTAATCCATGGTACTTTGCACAATGTCTAACACACAGTATATGTTAAATATGTATTTGTTGAAATTGATAATCCAGTAAATGGTTGGACAAATACACTGAAATCTCAGTAAAGAAGAGGAGATATATATTTGATAGTCATTAGTACATGGATAGTAGGGTTAAATTTAGGAGATATTTCCTAAACATATCTGTCACCTTTCCATGAAAATAATGATAACTTAGAATGACTACATTCCCCAGGCAGCTAGTTGTTGGTATATGATTAAGTAGTTGCAAATGTTATGTAAAGTGAAGTGTCCTGCATCAGCTTCTGGAAACCTACCTTAAAAAAATATACTGAGATGTACTCATTGCCCTTTCTCCTTTTGTGCTTCCTCCTCTGAAATGTAGATGTAGTAGTTGTGGCTGAAGCAGCCATCTCAGACAGTAAAGTGACCATAGCAATTAAGGCCATGCATTGAAGAGAACAGAGTAGCTCTGGGGCAGAACTATTATAGACAGCCTAAGGGCTGCCTACCTATCTGAACTTTTATATGAGACAGAAATTCATGTTACATTATTTATTCCAATATAAGTTTGAGTCATACCTACCCTAAATGAACAAATGATTACTAATACCAGGGAAGCATATGAGATTACTCAGTGAGAATGTCATTTAAGTTTAATTTTATTTAATACCAAAAACATCAGAGTTCTGTAAAAGTTGAAGAGAGTTATCGAATGAAATGAATGAGGAAGTTTTCATCAAAAATACTTCCTTTTATACCCAGGTGAGAATCTTACCTTTCTGCTAAGTGACTTTCCATATCCCCAACTCATTCTGTGTATTCCTGTATCATAGTCCCAATCACACCATTCTTTAAGTATTTGTTACTTTGTCTGGCTCTGTCACTAGACTGTGAGATCCTTAAAATAAACATATGAATCTTTTTTTTGAAACTCGAACACAGAATACCAGCTTCACAGAGGCTCTCAGTAAAGATTGCATAGATTAATGAACTAATAAGTTATCTCATTTTTCCAATGTTAGTGTTATTCAGATTAATCCAAAGTAAAATAGAGGAGAGATAATTTTCCAAATAACTTTTCCTTAGATTATCATGGTAACTGAGACGAATCTTCTATGTATGGTATGAAACAGCCAAATAATTCATTTTTTATATGACTTTACTATCTCAGTGCCAATGTTATTCTTCCCATTTGCTATTGATTTCACAGTATTGCCTTATACAATGCTTTGGCCTAGCAATTCCTTTTAGCTCATATCAATCTCACATATATATTATACTTCCACTTAGAAGTAAAAGTCACGATAATGCACTGAAACACTTCAATTCTTAGACAATGGATATGGAAGGGATGGGGGGCTAAAATAGCATTAATACCCTTTAACTGAAATCAATTTAGCATGTTTTAATGCTCAGAAATTTTCATTCTTATTCAAATGAAAATTTCTTAAAATGTGCTGTCTCCAATGCAGAGCAAATCATTATAGAGAAAAGTGTATGATATTTATTCATATCTAGCATATATTTTGAATTTCCAGACGTGTCAGTATGAATGTATTTTTTCCTTTTCCTTTATAAATTATTTTAAAATGTTAAATCAAGTTTGAACTATAAGCATCATATGAATGTCTATGTACTGCCTAATAAATTATGCTAGTTGAACTCTTTTCTTGAATTATTTTTAATAAGTAAGGAATCTAAATGGAAAATATGCTTGCACCATTGCTGCCAAAATGAGTTTGCATAAAAAGAATATGTATTAATATTGCATACAGAGACCTTTAGGAAATAAAGAATGTGGTTGTAGTATTTATGAAAAGAATAATTTTCTAAGTTAAATTTTAGGAGTAGTTTTATGTTCTTTCATTTGGTTACATTTAAATACTATCACATTAAAAACGTCAAAGTGAAAATGCTTATATTAAAAAGTTATATATCAATTTTTAAAGAATATACCAATCTTTCACAGTCCTTTTTCAATCCTTCTTCATTCTTCTTGAATGAATCAAATGCGGATTAAGTTTTCCCTGTGATCTTCCTAGCAATTTTTCCAGCCCTTTGAGTTCACACCCCACTCCTGACATTAGCTAACTTTGTTAGCTAAGAATAAACAAGATGTCAAAGCATGTAGATTTCATTCTTGGGGCAATGCTCCCAAACTTTGCAAACTTCAATTTTCTATAATGTAATACTGCTTCCAGTGAGATAATTCTGTGAAAATTGTGTTAATAAATTTAAAAAGTATATACTTAGGAATTATTGTTATATCAAGGAGACAGCTCTGAGTAGGCAATTTGGGATAAGCTTGCCTAGGCTTTCACTGGAAAATTCGGTGGCAAAAATAAACATTATTTTGGACCACAGTCAAAAACCTAGTATCCAAGTGACATCATGGAAGATGTGAGAGTATGAAGCTCCAGGAATCAGTCCCCCCACCAAAACAACTATTGAGCTGGCAAGAACTATGGAACTTTGTAAGCCTACAACATCCAGGAGAAGAGGCTGGTAACTTTAAGGGAATTTCGATGTTTAGCATGGCAGCTATTATCCTTCAGCCTCACAGCAGGTAGCCAAGGAAAAAGCCTGGTTTCTTCTTGCAGCTTGCAATAAGGACAATATCCTCCAAAAATTCTGAGACGTGTATTTTGATCTGACCAATAGTTCACTGAGGGACTGGCACAGAGGCTGAATATTTTTTGGACATTATTTGACTGAAGCAGTCTGCCAAGTGGCAATTCTCAATGGAATTTAAGGAGACAGAACTTCTTTTTTTTTTCTTTCTTTCTTTTTTTAAAAATTGTATTCAGATACTCAGAGAAACCTCTCTCAGGTCACTGTTAATTATGGTGACAGAGGAAGAAAGACTTTGTGTCTACAGATGACAAGGAATATAATCTTTATGAAAGTAGTTTGGAAAAGCTACTAAACAAATAGACAACTGGAGCACTCAACATGAAAAAACAATAATCCCTGGGAGCCTGTGAGAATTCTGCTACCTAGAGTTCACACATTACCATATTTTAAATGTCCAGTTATCAACAAAAATCACAATGCATACAAAGAAACAGAAGAGTGTGACTATTTCATAGGAAGAATATAAATGACAGGAAACATCCTTGAAGAAGCCCAGACACTGGACTCCTAGAGAAAGATTTTAAATTAACTGTCTTACAAATGTTCAAAGAGCTAAAGGGTTTCAGAGGTTCTTTTGGGATGATAAAATATTTTTGAAACTAGATAGAAGTGGTGATGGTGCAACAATGTGAATGCAAGTTTTCTGAATTGTACATTTCAAAATAGCTAATTGTATGCTATGTGAGTTTTACCTCCAAACAAACCAAAACAAAGCAAACAAGAGAGGCCACTACAGTGGAGTCAAATATTTATACTCAAAATTGAATTAAGAACAACCATATTGGAAAGTTTATATTGTAATATAGATGACAAAATGAACTGATACAAATCAACAAAATGGGTAAAGAATATGGCTAGATAATTATAAAGTGAGATAATGAGTGGTCAATATCACATAAAAAACACATAAACCTTATCAATTAGGTAAATTGCAAAGTCAAGTATCAAAAATTGCTGAGTGAATGTGTTGTAAAAGAGATGTCCTCACACAGTGCTGGTGGAAAAATATTTTGGGGAAAAATATGAAGAATTTTCAAAATATTTATACCCTTCATCTTAGTACTCTATTTCTAGGATTCTAACCTAAAGAAATAATGAGAAATTTGCACACAAAGATTTGTATGCAAAGATTCATATGGAGTTATTTATGAGATACTTATAAATGACTTATTAGAATAGTTAAATAAATTATGGCTAATTTTGTGATGCAATAAAAAGGTATTCAAACTATGTTTTAAGAAGTTATTTATGAAAAAAATGATATTATGCTAAGTAAAATATGTCTTTACAAAATTTGATTTTAAGTGCATAACAATATACCTATAGTATTTCAGATTTTAACTATAAATGTAGGTATTTGTGTGCATAGAATAATATGGAAAATGCATAAATACCAACAGTATTTATTTCTAATTAGTGTAATGACAGTTATTTTTATGTTCTCCATTATCACTTTGTGTATTTTCAAAAATATTGTATAATGACTATTGCTTCCATGTAGGTTTTCAAAACAAACCTACAAACAAATTTCTGGCATCCACTAATGGCAAAGTAGGTTATATCAGATTAACCCTCATGCTGATAAACATTAAAATCTCTGGAAAAAATATGGAAAACAATTAATTGAAGGCATTGTAGAATGAACAAAAGCAGGCAGACCCTGGATGAGATTTAATCCTTGAAAGCAGGACAATAGAGAGGGTAAGTCCACAGTTATATAGTTTTCCCCTGAAAACACTCCTCAATCACGTGGCCACCAGATAGAACTCAAATAGAAAGCTAAAGACTTATTTCTTTAGGAGTCAAGAGATATAATTTGGGGCTCCAACAGGGGCTGGAAATTGAGAGAAAAAATATCAGAATTAGAGGAAACACAGAGTAAGATCTCCAAAATGTGCATAGAAAATCCCCTAAAATTCTTCACAGACCACTAAATTATGCTTATTTTAGGCAAGAATCCAAGAAATCAAAGGGAAACCACAGGTAGAAGGCTAAAAATTCAAGCACAGGTAACTGCAGCTGCCTATTATAACAGAGAGAGGTTGGAGTTTAAGTCCCACCAAATTAGTGAGGTTTGCTAACACCAGAGACTTTCCATTATAATCCCCAGAAGATCACATGTAATAAGAAAAGACCATGTGCATGAACTAAGGAATTTACCCTATAAATACAGGCATAACTGAAATTTGAACACAGTAACCAACCCACAGATCTAGAAATCTCAGCATATACCAAGAAATGGACATTATAATGACAATCATACATGGACACAATTTTAATTTTAAGTAGTCTATGATAATTTAAAAATGCATACTGTAACCTCAAGGGCAACAATTAAAATTAAAACAATGATATCACTGCAAGTTTGTATTTCATAATTATTAAAAAATTATCCTTCAGACTGATTTTTGATACATATCATCCTTGTGAATATATGAAAAGTGAACAGTTACTAAATAAATTGGTTATGTCCATGAAAAAAATCAGTGATGACAAAAAGAGCTATGGATAATAAACCTACAGAACAGAGAAATAGGCATAAAAAAAGACTGGAATGACACAAATGAAGACAGAAAAATGGAAAGAACAGAGGGGACAAAAAGATTCTAACTCAAACATAACACCCCACAAATGCTATAAATGTAAATGGATTAAACACTCAACATTTAAAGGCAGATACTTTCAAGCTAGGGAAAAATAAAAGGCAGATAAATGATGGAAAGTCAAAGGATATTAAAAGATTCAAACACTAAGCACAAGCAAGCTGGTGTAATATAGGCTTCAAGAAAAGGAGTATTGCCAGTAGTTGTGAGACATTTTATAATGATGAAAGAACATATTAATAAAGAAAATTCAACAGTCTTATTAAATGTGTAGCAACTATAATTGAAATTCAAGATACATGGAAGAAAAATTTTCAGAAATACAAATATAAATAGAAAAATCCACATTCATAGTTGCAAATGTTAACATATATTTTAGTAGGTGATAGACAAATAAGCCAAAATGCAGATTTAAATGACAATGTTATCCAATGAGATCTGATAGAAGTTAACAGAACACTACACCTCTTAACAAGACAATGTACATATAACATTCATATAAATCTTATTTTAAGCCATGAAACCATTTGCAAAATACTTTAACAGTTTGAAACTTTACTGAATATGCTCTCCAACCACAATAGAACTAAAGTAGAAATAAATACCATTAACATAGCTAGAAAAGTCCTAAATACTTAGAAAGTAACCAACCCAATTCTAAATAATTCAAGTATCAAATAAAAATCACAAAGAAACTGATATTTGTCTATGTGCATATGTGTGTAAGATTCATAGGAACAGTAATTTAAAAATCTATCAGTATTTGTGGAATTTAGTGAAAATAATGCTTAAGAGTAAATCTATACATTTAAATGCTTATTTTAGAAAAGAAGACAGGCTTAAAGTCAATAATCTAAGAATATATAAATGAATGGAAAGCCATAACATGATTATGGATTGGGAAACTCAATATTAAGAGAGCTATTATGCTCAAATTAATCTATAAATTCAATTTAGTGCCAATCAATATCCAGTACACCTTTTGCTAGAAATTGACAAACTGATTCTAATATTCATATAGAAATTCAACACATCTAGAATAGCCAAAGCAATCTTGAAAAAGAACTCTATCCAAATTAAAGTCTTACTATAAAGCTGCACTAATCAAGACAGGGTGATGTTTTCACAAGAATGAGCATATAGACAAATGGAAAGAAAGAGACAGTCTAGAAATAGATTCAGAGTTATACATCTAATAGATTTTATAAGGTACGAAGTAATATAATGGGGAAACTTCAAAAAGAGGATATATAAATGATCCATGACACGAGAAGATGCACAAAATTGTCAAAATCATTAACAGTGTCAAAAGTTAAAAAAAAGTAAAGCCAATGATCCACTTAAGTAGTAATTAGTAAAAGTTGATTGTGCACACACAGAAAGACAGTTTGCAAACCAGGAGCACTCAACCAAAGTATGGAATAAAGCACAGAGATATATTTCTACAAAGCTGACCGTATAGTGTGAAGGCAGTGAGTGTTCATTCTTTACATTTATTGATTACAATATTCAACAAAAGACCTCATTGGGGCTTCTTAAGAGATTATCTTTGAATAGTGAAGTCTAGTTTTAAAAAAAGGTCATTTCTCTCTTTAGGTATGTTTATTCCTAGGTATTTTATTCTTTTTGATGTGATGGTAAATGGGATTGTTCTTTAATTTCTCTTTCTGATTTTTCATTGTTAGTATATAGGAATACAAGAGATTTCTGTGCATAAATTTTGTATCCTGAAACGTTACCAAATTCATTGATGAGCTCTAGTAGTTTTCTGGTAGTATCTGTAGGATTTTCTATGTTTAGTATCATGTCATCTGCAAACAGTGACAGCTTTACTTCTTCTTTTCCTATTTGAAATCATTTCATTTCTTTTTCTTCTCTGATTGCTGTGTCTAAGACTTCCAAAACTATGTTGAATAAAAGTGGTGAGAGTGGACTCCTTTGTCTTGTTCCTGATTTAGAGGAAATGCTTTCAGCTTTTCACCACCGTTGAGTATGATGTTAACCGTAGGTTTGTCGTATATGGCCTTTATTATGTTGAGGTAGGTTCCCTCTATGCCCACTTTCTGGAGAGATTTCATAAATAGGTGTTGAAATTTGTCACAAGTTTTTTCTGCATCTATTGAAATGATCGTATGGTTTTTACTCTTCAATTAGTTGATGTGGTGTATCACACTGGTTGATTTGCTGATATTGAAAAATTCTTGCATCCCTGGGGTAAATCCCACTTGATCATTGTGTATGATCCTTTTAATGTATTTTTGGATTTGGATTGCTAGTATTTTGTTGAGGATTTTAGCGTCTATGTTCATCAGTGATATTGGCCTGTACTTTTATTTTATTTTATATTTTTGTAAACCTTTGTCTTGTTTTGGTTTCAGGGTGATGATGGCCTCATAGAGTGAGTTTGAGAGTGTTTCTTCCTCTGCAATATTTTGGAAGAGTTTCAGAAGGATAGATGTTAACTCCTCTCTAAATGTTTGATAGAATCTGCCTGTGAAGCCATCTGGTCCTGGACTTCTGTTTGTTGGGAGTTTTTAACAACAGTTTCAATTTAGTACTTGTGATTATTCTGTTCATATTTTCTATTTCTTCCTGGTTCAGTCTTGAGAGATTGTACCTTTCTAAGAATTTTTCCATTTCTTCCAGGTTGTCCATTTTATTAGCATATGGTCTCTTATGATCCTTTGCATTTCTGTGGTGTCCACTGTAACTTCTCCTTTTTCATTTCTAATTTTATTGCTTTGAGCCCTCTTTTTCTTCTTGGTGAGCCTGGCTAAAGATTTATCAATTTTGTCTATATTTTTCAAAGAAAAGTCTTTTAGTTTCATGATATTTTCTATTGTTTTCTTCATTTCTATTTTATTTATTCCTGCTCTGATCAGATGAATGGATAAAGAAGATATGGTACATATATACGATGGAATATTACTCAGCCATTAAAATAATGAAATAATGACATTTGCAGAAACATGGATGGATCTGGAGATTATCATACTAAATGAAGTAAGTCAGACAGAGAAAGACAAATATGATATTTCTTATATGTGGAATCTAAAAAAGCAAAAAAGATATATGCAAAGAACTTATTTACAAGACAGAAACAGACTCATGACTTAGAGAATGAACTTATGGTTACCAAGGGAGGAAGCGTGGGGGGAAGTGTTGATTGGTAGTTTGGGTTGACATGTACACACTACTATATTTAAAATAGATAACAAGGACCTACTGTTTAGCACAGGACACTCTGTTCAATATTCTGTAATAACCTAAGTGGAAAAAGAACTTGAAAAAAGAATAGATACATGTATATGTATAACGGAGTCATTTTGCTCTACATCTGAAACTATCACAACATTGTTAATCATCTATGCTCCAATATAAAATAAAAAGTGAATAAATTAAAAAATAAATAAATGAATAAATAAATAAAAACAAAGCTATCTGTCCCCATATGTAAAACAGATCAGTGTTTGCCAGGGGCAGTGATGGGAAGAACTGACTGCAGCGGAGCACAACAAACATTTTTGGTTTATCAAACTGTTCTGTATCTTGATTGTGGTGGTGCTTGCATAACTGTGTGCATTTTTCAAAATTCATAGAACAGTACACCTAAAAATTGAGAAAATTATATGCATCTAATCTTAAAAAAATCAAAGCTTGATTAAACCAGATGCTCTACATTCTGGTAAAAGCCTTCCCAAGAAATTACACATAAAATGTCATATGTTTGTTTACTTTTGTCATCCCTTCTCAGCTTGAATAATTATTATGCTCTGTATACAGAGTTGGATTGGGAGACAGGAAGGGGCCTAGTATCTCTCATTTTTAAAAGTAAGTAAGCACAGAGTAAATAAATAAGTAAATGAATAAGGAAAGAAGGAAGGAAATAAGTAAGGAATCTAAGTAAGAAATAAGTAAGAAATCTAAGTATCTTCTCTTAATATCACACTGAGTGTTCCCTATTTCTTTCTCACACCAGCAGAAAAATGTATTGAGAAGGAAATCTAGGAAACTAGTGCCTCCGTTTTCTTCCTTCCCACTCACTGTTTATCCCAACAAATATGGCTTTTTCTATATGCCATTTTAATTCCATTGTGGTCAGATAATATTCTTTTTTTTATTTATTATTTTAATTATGTTCAATCTGTTGAGATTTGTTTTATTGTCTAGGGTTTGTGTGTGTGTGTGTTTCATGTGCCCTACAAAAGAAAAGAATGTGTATTCTTTTATAGGTGGGTGAAGTAGTCTCTCTAATTGTCAATTAGATAAATTTTGTTGAAAGTGTTATTCAAGTCTTGGATATCTTTACTCATTTTCTAATCATTTGTTTTGTTTATTACTGAGAGAGGCAGTTGAAGTCTCCAACTATATTTGTGGGTTTATCTACTTCACCTTTCAGTATTGTCAGTGTTTGCTTCATGTATTTTGGAGCTTTGTTGTTTGGTGTACACACATTTAGAATTATTATATTATCTTTGTTCTTGGTTATATTCTTTTTACTGAAATATACATTATTTTATATTAATGCAACTACTCCAGCTTTCTCTTGGTGTTGGTGTGTGTAGCTTTCTATCATTTAATTTAAACTTTTTATTTAAAGTGAATTTCTTATAGACATCAGGTGGTTGGGTGATGTTTTCTAAAACACAATCTGACAATTTTTGTCTTTCAATTTTTTTAGATCATTTAGATTTAGTTTAATTTTTGATATGGTTGGATATAGTGCTACTATTTTACCTTTTCTGTTTGTCCACTCTGTTTTATTTTTCCTTTGGTCCTGCATTTGTGGCTTATTTTTGATTATATGAATATGTTTTTAGGTACTGAATTTTATTTACCCATTGGATTTTGACTACAAGTACTCATTATTTTTGGAGGTATTTTTAGGGATTACAATATGCATATCTAACATTTCATAGCCTACTTAAATACTGTAATTCACATAAAATACGGAAGTCTTGCAATCATATAGGTAGTTCCCTTATCCTTCCTCATTGAACTTTATGATGTTGTGATCATTTGTATTACATATCCTCAAAACCCCAATAAATAATGTTATAACTTTAATATTCAGAGTCATATTTATTTTAAAGTATTTAAAAATATTATTTTATATGTACCCAGAGACTTACTGTTTCTGTTGCTCTTCCATCACTCTCAGATTTCCAAATTACCCTCTGTTTTTTTTCCCTTCATACTAAAGTACTTTCTTTAGTGTTTCTTTAGAACAATCTCAATGGAAGAAAATTTTCTTAGTTTCCCTTTATTCTAGACTTTATTAAGCCTTAATTTCTGGTCTTCATCATTTTTTATGAGAAATAGCTCTGATATAAACCAAGAAAAGATGTATAGATTTATATACAGAATTAAAAGATCTTTTTCATCTCTCTCTCTTAGAGTTTCCCCCACATTCCTTGCCTTGAAGGGACTGTCTTTTCACTCTCTCTGGCTAGAAAATTTGTTCTACATTAGAGTGTTAGCCACTTACATTACTGCTTCACCAAGAAGCAACATGACTGGGGCCTGGCCTTGGGTCAAAGCCACAAGAGAAAAAGAAGGGTAGGGACAATAGAAAGAATTTTGATTCTATGGTAATTGTTTCTCCAAGTTTTGACAACCCTTCATGATTCATATGTTTTTGATTACTTTTAATAGTCCTCAGGTAATTGTGTTTTTTAAAATGTTTTTATTGTGATAAAGTACATATAATGTAAAACTTACCAACTTAATTTTTATGTGTACAATTCAGTGGTATTAAATATATTAAAAATATTGTGCAACCATCACCACCATATATCTCTGGAATTTTTCAGTTTGTAAAACTAAAACTCTATACCCATTAATTAATAACTTTCTATTTCCCCCAATACCCAGCCAAGGGCAACCATAGTTCCTCTTTCTGTCTCTATGATTTTGACTACTCTAAGTACTTCAAATAAGCAAAATAATAAAGTATGTGTATTTTTGTGACTAAATTATTTCACCTAGAATAATATCCTCAGTGTTCATCCATGTTGTAGCATATATCAGAATTTCCTTCATTTTTAGGACACAATAATATTCCATTGCACATATGTACCATATTCTACTTATCCATTTATCTGTTGATAGACTATTTTGTTGTTTTCACATTTCAGCTATTTTGAATAATGTTACTATGATGATGAGTGTACAAACATCTCTTCAAGACCTGCTTTCAATATGCTTTCAATATGTTTTGGTGTATAACCAGAAGAGGAATTAATGGATCATATGATAATTCTATAATTTTTTTTAAGGAACTGCCATATTATTTTCCATAGCAGCTGCACAACTTTACATTCCCACCAACAATGCACAAATGTTCCACAAGGATGTGGCTACAGCTAGACAAAAGTAAAGAAGTGTGTGTTCCCATGGAGGATTCCCATCTTTACTAACACTTGTTATTTTAGTTTTGTCTTTGTTTTGTTTTTTGTTATGCTAGCCATCTCAGTGAGTGTGAGGTGGTATCTCATAATTTTGATTTGCATTTTCCCAGGAATTAATGATGTTGAGTATCATTTCAGATCCTTATCGACCGTTTGCTTATCATCTTTGGAAAAATGTCTATTCCAGTCCTTTGCCCATTTTTAAAACTGGGCTGTTTTCTTGTTGTTTAATTTGAGTTTGTTATATATTCTAGATATTAATCCTTACCAGATATACAATTTGCAAATATTTTCTCTCATCCTGTGGACTGTATTTTTACTGTCAATAGTAACTTTTGATGAACAAATTAATTAGTAGTAACTTTTGATGAACAAATTAAAAACAAAATTTTCATGATGTCTGATTTGTCCATTTTTTCTTTTGTTACCTGTGCCTTTAGTGATATATCCAAGAAATTATTGCCAAATGCCAAATATAATATTGTGAAGCTTTTCCTCTATGTTTTCTTCTAAGAGTTTTGCTGTTTTAGCTCTTATATTTAGGTATTTTGTCCATTTTGAGTTAATTTTTATATACGGTGCTAGGTAAGAGTCCAAATTCATTCTTTTGCATGTGGATATAGTGTTTTCCCAGCAGCATTTATTGAAAATATTGTCCTTTCCCCATTAAATGGTATTGGCACCCTTGTTGAAAATCATTTTATTTCTCATTTTTCTATTCTAATGGTCTATATATCTATCTTTATACCAGTACCACACTCTTGATTAATTTTGTAACAGGTTTTGAAAGTATGAAATGTGAGTCCTCCCGCTTTGTTTTCTAAGATTGTTTTGGCTAGTCAACATGCCTTGAGAGTCCATATAAATTTTTGAATAGGACCTTCTATTTCTACAAAAAATCACTGGAATTTTGATAGATTACATTGAATCTGTGGATCACTTCGCATAGTATTGGCATGTTAACAGCATTAAGTCTTCCTATACATGAACATGTGATGTTTTATTTATTTATGTCTCCTTTAATTTCTTTAAGCAATGTTTTGTATCATGGCACAAGACTTACACCTAAGTATTTATTCTTCCTAAGTATTTATTCTTTTGGATGTCATTATAAATGGGATAGTTTTCTTAATTTCCTTTTCAGATTGTCTATTTTTAGTGTACAGAAATGCAACTGCTTTTGTCTTTTGACTTTGTATCCTTCTACTTTACTAGTTCTAACTTCTATTAGTTCTAACCAAATAAAGGGAGAGAAACCATGATCATCTCATTTGATGGAGAAAAAGTATTTGACAAAATTTATTAGCCTAATTTATTTGTTCTAACCATTTTTGTGTGTGTGCACTCTTTAGAGATTATACATATAAAATTGTATAAATTTTAAACAGAGACAATTTTACTTCCCTTCTAATTTGGATGACTTTTATTTATTTGTCTTGCCTAATTTCTCTGGTTGGAACTTCCAGTACTGTGTTGAATAAAAGTGATGAAAGTAGGCATCCCTACCTTTTTCCTGATCGTAAAGGAAAACATTTCAGTTTTCCACCATTGAGTATAGTTCACTGTGGATATTTCATATATGGCTTTCATTATGCTGAGGTAGCTTCCTTCTATTCCTATTTTAAGTGTTTTTATCATAAAAATGTGTTGAATTTTGTCAAATGCTTTTTTCCATCAAATAATATGATTATGTGTTTTTTCCTTTCACTTGGTAAATGTAGTGTATTACTGATTGATTTTTGCATGTTGAACAACTGTTGCTTTCCAGGAATAGTTTGTATTTGGTCTTGTTATTTAATTCCTTTAATATGCTGCTGAATTTGTTTTTTTGGTATTTTATTAAGGAATTTTGTATCAATGCTTATCAGGGATATTGGCCTATAGTATTCGTTTTTTTTCAGTGTTTTGGTCTGGATTTTTATCAGAATAATACTGGCCTCACAAAATAAGTTTGAAAGTGTTTCCTCCTCTTCAATATTTTGGAAAAGTTTGAGAGGGATTCATGGTAGTTCTTCTTTATATGTTTGGTAGAATTCACCAATAAAACCATCAGGTCCAGGGTTTTTCTTTTTGGGAGATTTTTGATTATTGATCCAATCTTCTTACTTGTTATAGGTCTGTTCAGATTTTCAATTTCTTCATGATTTAATTTTTGTGGGTTGGTGTTCTTACAAATTTCTCTCTTTTGTGTAGGTTGTCCAATGTTTGTGTACAATTAATCATAGTACACTCATAATCATTTTTATTTCTACATAATCAGTATTAACAGCCCACTTCAATCTAATTTTAGTAATTTGAATTTTCTCTTTTTCCCTTTTTCTTACTAACTAAATATTTGTAAATATGTTGCTTTTCAAAGAATCAAGTATTAGTTTTATTGATTTTCTACTGTTTTTTATTCTCTATTTCATTTATTTCTGGTCTAATTTTTATTATTCCTTCCTTCTGCTACTTTAGGATTTAGTTTATGCTTTTTTTTTTTTTTTTTTGCGGTATTCAGGCCTCTCACTGTTGTGGCCTCTCTCGTTGTGGAGCACAGGCTCCGGACGCACAGGCTCAGTGGCCATGGCTTATGGACCCAACCGCTCCACGGCATGTGGGTTCTTCCCAGACCGGGACATGAACCCGTGTCCCCTGCATCGGCAGGTGGACTCTCAACCACTGTGCCACCAGGGAAGACCTGGATTTAGTTTATACCTTTTTTGCTACTTCCTTAAATTATAAAGTTAGGTTGTTGATTTGATATCTTTTTTCTTTTTTAATGTAAGCATTTATAACTCTAAAATTTCCCCTTATACTTGTTCACCGTGCTTCCTATGTTTTGGTATGCTGTGTTTTCATTTTCACTAATCTCCTTGTATCTTCTAATTTCCCTTGTGACTTTTTCTTTCATCCATTGATTGTTTAATAGTGTGTTGCTTAATTTCTAACAATTTGTGAATTTTCCGGTTTTATTGCTACTATTGATTTCTAGCTTTCTCCAATTGTAGTTTGGAAGTTACTTTGTTCAATATCTTTTTGAGGTCTATTGAGATTCTAATTTGTAGCCTGACATATGTCTATCCTAAAAAATGTCTCATGTTCTCTTGAGAAGAATTTGTATGCTTTTGTTATTGGGTAGAGTGTTCTCTATATGTTTGTTAGATCTAGTTGGTTTTTTATATTGTTTAACTCCTCTGTTTCCTTACTTATCTTCTGTATGGTTTTTGCATACGTTATTGAGAGTGGCGTATTGAAATTTTCAACCATTTTTATTGAATTTTCTACTTGTTCTTTAAGTTCTGTCATATTTTTTTTTTGCTTTATATATTTTGATGGTGTGTTATTAGATGCATAAATATTTATAATTATTAAATCTTCTGGCTGTATTAAACCTTTTATTAATATCTATTGTCTTTGTCTCTTTTAATTTTGATTTAAAACCTATTTTTTTTCCTGATACTAGTATAGCCACTGCTGTTCTCTTTTGCATGGAACTATTGCATAGAATATCATTTACCATCTCTTTATTTTCAATATATTTGTATTTGGATCTAGAGTCTCTTGTAGATAGCATAAAATTGGATCAGGTTTTCATCCATTTTGACATTCTCTGTCTTTCATTGGAGAGTTTAATCCTTTAACATTTAAAGTGATCACCAGTATGGAGAGACTTACTTTTGTCATTTTGCTATTTAGTTTTTGTATGCCTTATACATTTTGTTCCCCATTTCCTGCATTATTGACTTTTTTGAGTTTACTTAATTTTTTTGTAGGAAAATGTTTAAATTCCTTTATTTCCTTCTGTATATATTCTACAGCTATTTGGGGGTTTCCATGGAGGCTATATCTAACATCTTAAATTTATAACACATTAATTTGAATTATTACTATCTTAACTTCAATAACATACAAAACCTTTACTCCTTTACAGCTCTGCCCACACTCCTTTTGGTTTTTGATGTCACAATATTATGTCTTTATACATTGTGTGTCCCAAAACATAAACTTATAATTCTTTTAAATGTTAATCTCTTAAATTATGCAGAAAGCAAAATATGGATTATTCGCATTTAGATAATTTTTTTAAAATTGTATTAGTCTCTGAAATCACACGCAAAACATAGTGGAGTTAAAAAACATTATTACAATATTACTAGCTTTATGTATTTTATGAACTTAAAGTACTGTCCATGTTTTTTAAATTATCAAATTCTTTATTTATTCACATGACTTCAAGTTATTGTCTAGAGTCATTTTATATCATCCTGAACGACTCTCACAAACATTTTTATAGGTCAGGTCTGATGGTAAGAAACCTTCAACTTTTATTTAACGGAATAATCATATATTCTCCCTCACTCTTAAAGAACATTTTTGGTAGATATAGAATTCTGGGTTAACTTTTTTTTTTTTTTTTTTTTTAGCTCTTTGAATATACTGGTCCACTGCTCTCTAGCCTCCACTTTTTTTGATGAAAAATCTGCTAATAATCTTTTGAGGATTCCTTGCATGTAACAAGTCAATTCTCTCTGGCTGATTGCAAGATTCTTTCAGTTTCTAAAGGCTGATTAAAATGTCTAGGTGTTTGCCTTTTGGGGTTAATCCTATTTGGAGTTTGTTGAACTTCTTTGGTGTTTTAATTTATGTCTTTGATTAAATCTGGGAAGTTTACAGCCATTAATTTTTCTCTCTCTCTTTACTTTCTGGAACCCCACAGTGAATATCTGGATCTGTTTGATTGTGTCCCATGAGTTCCTTAGGCTCTGATTACATTTTTCAGTCTTTTTTCTTTATGTTCTTTATAATGAATAATTATTGTCCTATCTTCAGATTCACTGATTATTTCTTCTGCATGGATAAATCTGTCTCCAAATCCCTCCAGTAAAATTTTCATTTCAGAAATTTTATTTTTCAGGTCCAGAATTTTTTTTTTTAATATTTTCTGTCTCTGTTGATATTTCCATTTTGCTTATTAATCATTCTCTAACTTCTTTCACATCTTCTTTTAGTTCTTTAAACATCATTAAGACAGTTGCTTTAAAGTATTTTTGTCATAGATCTGCCAATAGGCCTTTTTCAGATTCTGCCAGTGTGATTGTTGTCTAGGTGGCGATACAGATTCCAATGCTTCCTACAACACAATGTTCTTCTCCAACAGAATCTTCTCTGTTGGGTAATTGCTTTTTGTATTTTGTTCAGAGTTTTCTGTTCTAATCAGCAGGAGAGATAGGCTATAGTAGACTTATTTAATTTTAGCTAGAATCATTTAAATGGTTGCTTAAAATGCATGCGTGTGTAACTTTGAAATAAACACAAATAGTTAATCTAATTTGATTTTATGTCAAACCATTTTCAAAAATAGAAATTTAATATCACTATACAAATAAATATAAATTATATTGTTTATCCCATCACTACTATTATCAAATGTATTATGTACAGGAAATAAAAAAAGATGTGTATTTGTCCTATGCATTAGATTTATTTATAAATTTTCTAGACATAATAAGTTATCCTTCAAAACAAGTTTTCTCAGCACATGCAGATGGCTAAAAAGCACATGAAAATATGCTCAACATCACTAATTATCAGAGAAATGCAAATCAAAACTACAATAAGGTATCACCTCACACTGGTCAGAATGACAATCATCAAAAAGTTCACAAACAATAAGTGCTGGAGAGGGTGTAGAGCAAAGGGAACCCTTCTACACTGTTGGTGAAAATATAAATTGGTACAACCACTATGGAGAACAGTATGGAGGTTCCTTAAAAAACTAAAAATAGAACTACCATATGATCCAGAAATTCCACTTCTGGGCATATATCTGGAGAAAACCATAATTCAAAAAGATATATGCACCCCAATGTTCATTGCAGCACTATTTACAATAACCAAGACATGAAAGCAATCTAAATGTCCATTGACAGAAGAATAGATAAAGAAGATGTGGTACATATACACAATGGAATATTACTCAGACATAAAAAGGAATGAATAATGTCATTTGCAACAACATGGATGGACCTAGAGATTATCATACTAAGTGAAGAAAGTCAGACAGAGAAAGACAAATATCATATGATATCACTCATATGGGGAATCTAATTTTAAAAATGATACAAGTGAACTTATTTACAAAACAGAAACAGACTTACAGATATCAAAAAACAAACTTGTGGGCTTCCCTGGTGGCACAGAGGTTAATAATTCACCTGCCAATTCAGGAGACACAGGTTAAGAATTTGCCTGCCAATGCAGGAGACACGGATTTGAGCCCTGGTCCGGGAAGATCCCACATGCCACGGAGCAACTAAGCGCCTGCGCCACAACTACTGAGCCTGTGCTCTAGAGCCCACAAGCCACACCTACTGAGCCTGTGTGCCACAACTACTGAAGCCCGCGCACCTAGAGCCCATGCTCTGCAACAAGAAAAGCCATGGCAATGAGAAGCCAGTGCACTGCAATGAAGAGAAGCCCCCACTTGCCGCAACTAGAGAAGGCTCGCACAGAGCAACAAAGACCCGACGCAGCCAAAATAAATAAAAATAAAAACAAACAAACAAAAAAAACCTGTGGTTATCAAAGGAGAAACGTGGGGGGGAGGGATAAATCAGGATCTTGTAATGAACATACACACACTACTATACATAAGATAGATAACCAACAAGGACCTACTGTATAGCACAGGGGACTCAACCCAGTATTCTGTGATAACCTATATGAGAAAAAAAAAAATCTAAAAAAGTATGTGTAATGTATAACTGAATCAATTTGCTATACACCTGAAACTATCACATTGTAAATTAACTATACTCCAATCTAATTTTTTAAAAAAACTTGAAAAAAAAAACAAACAAGTTTTCTCAGTGTGTTCTATACATTTCAGTAATTATTTTTTTGACTTTTAGAAGTCCCGGATCGAACAAAATTAAGCATAATGTTCTGGAGCTTCCAGTGAATAGTCAGGAGGGCAATATATTTTACCATGCAATCTTTCCAAATAGCATCTCAATAGTTTAGAGTGCTACAAAACCATTTTAAAGTATCTCTTAATTATCCATCTGTATTAATATTATCTAATAGTCAATAAAAAATTATTTCATGGAATTACTTAGGAAATTAGTTGGCTCATAGGATTGAGGGTAGCACTGTTAAAATGGAAATAATTCTACCTTGGTATTAAATTAGAGTTGAATCTAGCAGGAGATATTCATTTTAGTCTGAAGGGCTACAAGAAAAATGAAAAGTTTTACTAAATTTACATCAAAGTAATTATGTATTCAAAGAGTAATAAGCAGTCATGTACAGGAAGGGAAATATCCATATTGGTTTGACTGTTCAGAGTTTTGCTTTATGAAATGATGAATTAGTGTAGTGGTTGGCAAAAAATAATAATAATTGCAGTAAAACTACTACATTTAAATAAATAATTGTTTATATACCGGATGAAAAGTGACTACAATATGAATATTTCTTTTAATATTTTTCTGATGCGCTTTGATTTTATACAGCTTTACCCTACTAGTTATGGTGAAATTAGAGCACTCACTACTATCAAGCTGCACACTTTCCACTCTCATTTTCATGTTTAGCAAACATTTGCACACCTACTATAAATAGAGGTAATCAGTGACAAGCATTGTAGATAGCAGAATAGATTACAGATGTTTTGGGGATTGAATTCTAAATTCTCCTGATTTAAACTTACAAAACCAGACTAAAATCTATTTCTATGCACTTTGATATTTAATTATCTAGAAGCATAGAAACATTGTCACCCAAAAAGTGTTTTATTGTAAAAATTCATTTAAGTAATGTATGATTTTAAATTACAAAGCTCTCTTCCAATCTTGTTTTTATAATGAAATTTATTTAAGTCTAATATAAGCATAATGTAATGTGTCTTCTGTATCAAAAAATGAATGTAGAGAATAAATATATTATTTCCTCTTCAGCAGATCTCTTTTTAATCTCAGAGCTATGGAGTAATTTTTTTCCTCTGAGCAAACTGATGAGGATTCCAAACTAATATTTGGTAAAATGAAAAGTCTTTAAAAATATGGTTTTATCATATTCTACAGCCTCCTTAACTTCCCAAGGGTGTTCCTTTTTAATCCCAGCCTTAATTTTAACATGATATTGTTTGCTCTGCATTATCAAATATGAGATAATGTATATGCACATTGAAACACTCTGAAGAAAATATTTTGTAAATATTCTTTATTTGATAAATTCTTTTAAACCAGTATCCCCAGTTTTTACATTATTTTATAAATTAACTTTAATAGATGGAACAGGAATATAATTCCATAAATAAAAATTCCTTCTATTTGATTAAACTTCATTGTGTTTGCAATATAATATTTTTTGTAGAACTAGTCCTTTCCAGTGATCTAGAAACTGGGTTGTATAAAAATAATCCATATGGAAATATAAGTATCTGTGGAGGTGTTTCCCTTCATTACAGGGATCCCATAATAGGTGATTTCCACTTAATTAGGAAATGAAGACATGAAGTTTCAGACTTGCACTCTGAAAATTCTGTCAGGAGTAACAGGGGAATTGAAGTGCATTTGATCCCTTTGCTGGATGCAGAGGCTTCTCTACTTTGCCTGAGTTTTTAGGAATACATAAGCCTACAACAAGACATACCTCATGAGCATATCAAAACTGATACAAGACCAAACTTCATAGGTGTTACCAAAGTAAATGTGTATATGCATTGTTCTTAGCTTCCCACACTTTGGAATTGTTCAATAGAAATACATTCTAAAAGCAGAAAGTAGAATCATTGTATAAACAGTTATTATTTAAGATCGACTAATTACAATGTAATTTTCTTCTAACAAAAGACTTTTTGAAGAAAAAAAGAATTTAATCTTACTTATTAAATAGATATGCTTTAAAAGCAACTGATAACTTATGAAAATTATGCAATTTATTTTAAACTATCATATATATGAATTTATCGCATGGTGAGTGTGATCCTAAAATATACAGTTTAATAAGGTTTGAAAAATGTATCCAGTTGTAAGTTCATATTACATTAAAATATAAAATATTTTTATCACCCCCAAAAGTTACCTTGTGACTCTTTGTACAGTCAGTCCCTTCTCTATCTCCACAGTCCCTAGTAACCATTCATTTTCTGCCAATAGTTTTTATTTATTTTTTTTATTTTTGCCTATTCTATAGAGGCATATAAATAGAATTATACAATGTGTAGCCTTAACATAATGTTTTTGAGATATATAGATATGTAATATTTTGTTTCTCAAGTATCCAATTGATATTCATTTGAATTGCTTCCAGTTTTGGCTATAATGTATAAAGCTGCTGTGAGCATTAGTACAGAGGTCTTTTTGTAGGCATATGTTTTCATTTTTTGAATAAAAACCAGAAGTGGGCATGCTGGATTGAATGGTAAGTGATACATTTAATTTCATAAGAAACTTCCATACTGTTTTCTAAAGTTGCTATGCCATTTTGCATTGCTACTAGAAATGGATGGGAGTTTCAATTATTGCACATCCTCAACAGCATTTGGTATCGTCAGTCTTTTAAATTTTAAATCATTCTAAAAAGGAGTTAGTGATATCGCATTGTTTCGTTAATTTGCATTTCCTTAATGATTAATGGTATTAAGCATCTTTTCACATTGTTATTCGTTAGCTCTATATCTTATTTGGAGAAGTTTTTGTTCAATTATTTTTGCTTATTGTTACTGAGTGACTTGACTTCTTATTGTCTTTTAATAATTCTTCATATAATCTGGAACCAAGGTCTTTATCAGAAAAGCATTCTGTAAACTAAAGTGTATGACTTACCTTATTTGTTAGCAATATATCTCAAAGAGCAGAAGGTTTCAATTTTGACCAAGTCCATCCAACCTATATATTTTTTTCTAATGCAGTATATGCTTTTGTGTCTTAACTGATAAATTATTGTTTAACCTAAGTTCCCAAACATTTAACTTAAGGCTTAGTCTGGACATTGTGTAGTTTTAGCTCTTCCATTCAAAACTATAATCCCTTTTCAGTTAATTATTGTACTGTATATTATTTAAGGTAAGGGTTGAGATTAATTATTTTCTTTTGTCAGTTTATGTGCAATTTTTCCATAATATCATGAAAAGACTTTCCTCATCAAATTACATGACCACTTTTATTGCAAATAAATTAACCATATTATGTGTATGTCTAGTTATGAGCTTTCTATTCTGTTGCTTTGTTATATTTTTGTGACTATAAATCAAAACCCTGCAGCCTTGACCTCTATATATTTACAATAGTCCCGAAATCATGAGCTTTCTCTTCATTCTTTGTACGTGTCATCTTAAATAGCAGAACAATATACTTAAAATATTATAAATCCATGACAGCACTGAAAAGAAAAAAACAGAAAGAGTATCATCAGCTGTATAAAACCATTGAAGGAATAATTAAGAATATAATAAACAGGGGAGTTCCGGGAAGATGGCAGAAGAGTAAGAGGCGGAGATCACCTTCCTCCCCACAGATACACCAGAAATACATCTACACGTGGAACAACTCCTACAGAACACCTACTTAACGCTGGCAGAAGACCTCAGACCTCCCAAAAGCCAAGAAACTACCCCATGTACCTGGGTAGGGCAAAAGAAAAAAGAAAAAAACAGAGACAAAAGAATAGGGATTGGACCTGCACCAGTGGGAGGGAGCTGTGAAGGAGGAAAGATTTCCACACACTAGGAAGCCCCTTCACGGGCAGATACTGTGGGTGGCAGAGGGGGGAAGCTTTGGAACCGCGGGGGAGAGCTAAGCTACAGGGGTGCAGAGGGCAAAGTGGAGACATTCCTGCACAGAGGATCTGTGCCAACTGGCACTCACCAGCCCGAGAGGCTTGCCTGCTCACCCGCCGGGGCAGGCGAGGCTGCGAGCTGAGGCTCGGGCTTCGGTCGGAGCCCAGGGTGAGGACTGAGGTTGGCGCGTGAACACAGCCTGCAGGGGGTTGGTGCACCACAGCTAGCCAGGAGGGAGTCCAGGGAAAAGTCTGGACCTGCCGAAGAGGCAAGAGACATTTTCTTCCCTCTTTGTTTCCTGGTGCACGAGGACAGGGGATTAAGAGTGCTGTTTAAAGGAGCTCCAGAGACAGGCCCCAGTCACGGCTAAAAGTGCAGAACCCAGAGATGGGCATAAGACTCTAAGGCTGTTGCGGCCGCCACCAAGAAGCCTGTGTGCGAGCACAGGTCTCTATCCACACACCCCCTTCCGGGGATCCTGTGCAGCCCGCCACTGCCAGGGTCCCGGGGTCCAGGAGAGACCCGGAGAAAGCACGGCGCACCTCAGGCTGGTGCAACGTCCTGCTGGCCTCTGCCGCCGCAGGCTCGCCCTGTACTCTGTGCCACTCCCTCCCCCCGGCCTGAGTGAGCCAGAGTCCCCGAAGCAGCTGCTCCTTTAACCCCATCCTGTCTGAGTGAAGAACAGACGCCCTCCAGCGACCTACATGCAGAGGCAGGGCCAAATCCAAAGCTGAGCCCCTGGGACCTGTGAGAACAAAGAAGAGAAAGGGAAATCTCCCAGAAGCCTCAGAAGCAGAGGATTAAAGCTCCACAATCAGTGTGATGTACCCTGCATCTGTGGAATACATGAATAGACACGAATCATCCCAAATTGAGGAGGTGGACTTTGAGAGAAAGATTTATTATTTTTTCCCCTTTTTCTCTCTTTGTGAGTGTGTATGTATATTCTTCTGTGTGAGACTTTGTCTGTAGAGCTTTGTTTCCACCATTTGTCCTAGGGTTCTATCCGTCCATTTTTTTTTTGGTTGGTTGTTTGTTTTTGGGTTTTTTTCTTAATAATTATTTTTTATGTTAATTATTTTATTTTATTTTATTTTACTTTATCTTCTTTTTCTTCCTTCCTTTCTTTCTTTCTTCCTTCCTTTTTTTCTTTCTTTCTTTCTTTTTTCTTTCTTTCTTTCTTTCTTTCTTTCTTTCTTTCTTTCTTTCTTTCTTTCTTTCTTTCTTTCTTTCTTTCTTTCTTTCTTTCTTTCTTTCTTTCTTTCTTTCCTTCCTTCCTTCCCTCCTTTAGACAATGAATCATCCCAAATTGAGGAGGTGGACTTTGAGAGCAAGATTTATGAATTTTTTTCCCCTTTTCCTCTTTTTGTGAGTGTGTATGTGTATGCTTCTGTATGAGATTATGTCTGTCTAGCTTTGCTTACACCATTTGTCCTAGGGTTCTATCCGTCCTTTTTTATTTTTTCTATTTTTTTCTCAATAATTATTTTTCATTTTAATAACCTATTTTATTTTATCTTACTTTATTTTATTTTACTTTATCTGATTTCTTTCTTTTTATCATTCCTTCTCTCCTTCCTTCCTTCTTCCCTCCCTCCCTCTTTCCTTCTCTCCCTCCCTCCTTTCTTTTTCTTTCTTTCTTTCTTTCTTTCTTTCTTTCTTTCTTTCTTTCTTTCTTTCTTTCTTTCTTTCCACTTCTACTAATTCTTTCTTTCTAATCTTTCTACTTTTTATTCTGAGCAGAGTGGATAAAAGGCTCTTGGTGCTGCAGCCAGGAGTCAGTGCTGCACCTCTGAGGTGGGACTGCCAACTTCAGGACACTGGTCCACAAGAGACCTCCAAGTTCCACATAATATCAAAAGGTGAAAATCTCTCAGAGATCTCGATCTCAACACCAGCAGCCAGCTTCACTCAACGAACAGCAAGCTACAGTGCTAGACAACCTATGCCAAACAGCTAGCAAGACAGGAACACAACGCCACCTATTAGCAGAAAGGATGCCTAAAATCAAAACAGGTCCACAGATACCCCAAAACACACCAACAGGCATGGGCTTACCCACCAGAAAGGCAAGATACAGCCTCATCCACCAGAACACAGGCACTAGTCCCCTCCACCAGGAAGACTACACAACCCACTGAACCAACCTTAGCCACTGGAGACAGACACCAAAAACAACGGGAACTACGAACCTGCAGCCTGCAAAAAGGAGACCCCAAACACAGTAAGATAAGCAAAATGAGAAGACAGATAAACAAACCACAGATGATGGAGTAAGATAAAAACCCATCAGACCTAACAAATGAAGAGGAAATAGGCAGTCTACCTGAAAAAGAATTCAGAATAATGATAGGAAAGATGATCCAAAATCTTGGAAATAGAATAGACAAAATGCAAGAAACATTTAACAAGGACCTAGAAGAACTAAAGTTAAAACAAGCAACGATGAACAACACAACAAATGAAATTGAAAATACTCTAGATGGGATCAATAGCAGAATAACTGAAGCAGAAGAATGGATAAGTGACCTGGAAGATAAAATAGAGGAAATAATTACTACAGAGCAGAATAAAGAAAAAGGAATGAAAAGAACTGAGGATAGTCTCAGAGACGTCTGGGACAACATTAAATGCACCAACATTCAAATTATAGGGGTTCCAGAAGAAGAAGAGAAAAAGAAAGGGACTGAGAAAATATTTGAAGAGATTATAGATGAAAACCTCCCTAATATGGGAAAGGAAATAGTTAATCAAGTCCAGGAAGCACAGAGAGTCCCATACAGGATAAATCCAAGGAGAAATACACCAAGACACATATTAATCAAGCTGTCAAAAATTAAATACAAAGAAAACATATTAAAAGCAGCAAGCGAAAAACAACAAATAACACACTAGGGAATCTCCATAAGGTTAACAGCTGATCTTTCAGCAGAAACTCTGCAAGCCAGAAGAGACAGGCAAGACATATTTAAAGTGATGAAGGAGAAAAACCTGCAACCAAGATTACTCTACCCAGCAAGGATCTCATTCAGATTTGATGGAGAAATTAAAACCTTTACAGACAAGCAAAAGCTGAGAGAGTTCAGCACCACAAAACCAGCTTTACAACAACTGCTAAAGGAACTACTCTAGGCAATAAACACAAGAGAAGGAAAACACCTACAACAACGAACCCAAAACAATTAAGAAAATGGGAATAGGAACATACATATCGATAATTATCTTAAATGTAAATGGATTAAATGCTCCCACCAAAAGACACAGATTGGCTGAATGGATACAAAAACAAGACCCATATATATGCTATCTACGTGAGACCCACTTCAGACCTAGAGACACATAGAGACTGAAAGTAAGGGGATGGAAAAAGATATTCCATGCAAATGGAAACTGAAAGAAAGATGGAGTAGCAATTCTCATATCAGACAAAATAGAATTTAAAGTAAAGACTATTAGAAGAGACAAAGAGGGACACTACATATGATCAAGAGATCAATCCAAGAAGAAGATATCACAATTGTAGCTATTTATACACCTAACATAGGAGCACCTCAATACATAAGGTTAATACTAACAGCCATTAAAGGGGAAATTGATAGTCACACATTCATAGTAGGGGACTTTAACAGCCCACTTTCCCCAATGGACAGATCATCCAAAATGAAAATAAATAAGAAAATACAACCTTTAAATGATACATTAAACAAGATGGACTTAATCAGTATTTATAGGGCATTCCATCAAAAAAACAACAGAATAAACATTTTTCTCAAGTGCTCATGGAACATTCTCCAGGATAGATCATATCTTGGGTCACAAATCAAGCCTTGGTAAATTTAAGAAAATTGAAATTGTATCAAGTATACAATTTTCTGACCACAATGCTATGAGACTAGATATCAATTACAGGAAAAGATCTATAAAAAATACAAACACAAGCAGGCTAAACAATACATTACTAGATAATGAAGTGATAAGTGAAGAAATCAAAGAGGAAATTTAAAAGAAAATACCTAGAAATAAATGACAATGGAGACACGACAACCCAAAACCTATGGGATGCAACAAAAACAGTTCTAAGAGGGAAGTTTATAACAACACAATCCTAACTTAAGAAACAGGAAACATCTCAAATTAACAACCTAACCTTGCACCAAAAGCAATTAGAGAAAGAAGAACAAAATAACCCAAAGTTAGCAGAAGGAAAGAAATCATAAAAATCAGATCACAAATAAATGATAAAGAAATAAAGAAAACGATAGCAAAGATCAATAAAACTAAAAGCTGGTTCTTTGAGAAGATAAACAAAGTTTATAAGCCACTAGCCAGACACATCAAGAAAAAAAGGAGAAGACTGAAATCAATAAAATTAGAAATGAAAAAGGAGAAGTAACAACTGACAGTGCAGAAATACAAAAGATCATGAGAGATTACTACAAGCAACACTATGCCAATAAAATGGACCACCTGGAAGAAATGGACAAATTCTTAGAAATGCACAACCAGCCAAGACTGAATCAGGAAGAAATAGAAAATATGAACAGACCAATCAGAAGCACTGAAATTGAAACTCTGATTAAAAATATTCCAAAAAACAAAAGCCCAGAACCAGATGGCTTCACAGGCGAATTCTATCAAACATTTAGAGAAGAGCTAACACCTACCTTTCTCAAACTCTTCCAAAATATTGCAGAGGGAGGACCACTCCCAAACTCATTCTACGAGGCCACCATCACCTTGATACCAAAACCAGACAAGGATGTCACAAAGAAAGAAAACTACAAACCAATATCACTGATGAACATAGATGCAAAAGACATCAACAAAATACTAGCAAACAGAATCCAAAAGCACATTAACAGGATCATACACCATGATCAAGTGGGGATTATTCCAGGAATGCAAGGATTCTTCAATATACGCAAATCAATATGATACACCATATTAACAAATTGAAGGAGAAAAACCATATTATCATCTCAATAGATGCAGAGGAAGCTTTCGACAAAATTCAACACCATTTATGATAAAAACCCTGCAGAAAGTAGGCATGGGGGAAATTTCCTCAACATAATAAAGGTCATATATGACAAAGCCACAGCCAACATCGTCCTCAGTGGTGAAAAACTGAAACCATTTCCACTAAGATTAGGAACAAGGCAAGGTTGCCCACTCTCACTACTCTTATTCAATATAGTTTTGGAAGTTTTAGCCACAGCAATCAGAGAAGAAAAGGAAATAAAAGGAATCTAAATCAGAAAAGAAGAAGTAAAGCTGTCACTGTTTGCAGATGACATGATACTATACATAGAGAATCCTTAAGTTGCTACCAGAAAACTACTAGAACTAATCAGTGAATTTGATAAAGTAGCAGGATAAAAATTAATGCACAGAAATCTCTGGCATTCCTATATACTAATGATGAAAAATCTGAAAGTGAAATCAAGAAAACACTCCCATTTGCCATTGCAACAATAAGAATAAAATATCTAGGAATAAACCTACCTAAGGAAACAAAAGACCTGTATGCAGAAAATTATAAGACAATGATGAAAGAAATTAAATATGATTCAAATAGATGGAGAGAGATAACATGTTCTTAGATTGGAAGAATCAGCATTGTGAAAATGACTCTATTACCCAAAGCAATCTACAGATTAAATGCAATCCCTATCAAATTCCCACTGGCATTTTTCACAGAACTGGAACAAAAAATTTCACAATTTGTATGGAAACACAAAAGACTCCAAGTAGCCAAAACAATCTTGAGAACGAAAAACGGAGCTGGAGGAATCAGGCTGCCTGACTTCAGAGTACACTACAAAGCTACAGTAATCAAGACAGTATGGTATTGGCACAAAAACAGAAAGATAGATCAATGGAACAGGATAGAAAGCCCAAAGATAATCCCACGCACATATGGTCACCTTATCTTTGATAAAGGATGCAAGAATATGCAGTGGAGAAAAGACAGCCTCTTCAATAAGTGGTGCTGGGAAAACTGGACAGGTACATGTAAAAGTATGAGATTAGATCACTTCCTAACACCATACAAAAAATAAACTCAAAATGGATTAATGACCTAAATGTAAGGCCAGAAACTATCAAACTCTTAGAGGAAAACATAGGCAGAACACTCTATGACAGAAATCACTGCAAGATCCTTTTTGATCTACCTCCTAGAGGAATGGAAATAAAAACAAAAATAAACAAATGGAACCTAATGAAACTTCAAAGCTTTTGCACAGCAAAGGAAACCATAACCAAGACCAAAAGACAACCCTCAGAATGGGAGAAACTATTTGCAAATGAAGCAACTGACAAAGGATTAATCTCCAAAATTTATAAGCAGCTCATGCAGCTCAATAAGAAAAAAACAAACAACCCCATCCAAAAATGGGCAGAAAACCTAAACAGACATTTCTCCAAAGAACATATACAGACTGCCAACAAACACATGAAAGAACTCAGAACATCATTAATCATTAGAGAAATGCAAATCAAAACTACAATGAGATATCATCTCTCACCAGTCAGAATGGCCATCATCAAAAAATCTAGAAAAAATAAATGCTGGAGAGGGTGTGGAGAAAAGGGAACACTCTTGCACTGCTTGTGGGAATGTGAATTGCTACAGTCACTATGGAGAACAGTATGGAGGTTCCTTAAAAACTACAAATAGAACTACCATATGACCCAGCAATCCCACTACTGGGCATATACCCTGAGAAAATCATAATTCAAAAAGAGTCATGTACCAAAATGTTAATTGCAGCTCCATTTAC
The DNA here is from genome assembly GCF_008692025.1 of Phocoena sinus. Taxonomy (NCBI): domain Eukaryota; kingdom Metazoa; phylum Chordata; class Mammalia; order Artiodactyla; family Phocoenidae; genus Phocoena; species Phocoena sinus. Next base: position 64,201,842 of record NC_045763.1, read on the forward strand.
TCTAGCCCAGAGGTGGAAACAACCTAAGTGTCCATCATCAGATGAATGGATAAAGAAGATGTGGCACATATATACAGTTGAATATTACTCAACCATAAAAAGAAATGAAATTGAGCTACTTGTAATGAGGTGGATAGACCTGGAGTCTGTCATACAGAGTGAAGTAAGTCAGAAAGAGAAAGACAAATACCGTATTCTAACACCTATATATGGAATTTAAGGAAAAAAAAATGTCATGAAGAACCTAGGGGTAAGACAGGAATAAAGATACAGACCTACTAGAGAATGGACTTGAGGATATGGGGAGGGGGAAGGGTAAGCTGTGACAAAGCGAGAGAGTGGCATTGACATATATACACTACCAAACGTAAGGTAGATAGCTAGTGGGAAGCAGCCGCATAGCACAGGGAGATCAACTCGGTGCTTTGTGACCACGTAGAGGGGTGGGATAGGGAGGGTGGGAAGGACGGAGATGCATGAGGGAAGAGATATGGGAACATATATATATGTATAACTGATTTACTTTTTTATGAAGCAGAAACTAACACACCACTATAAAGCAATTATACTCCAATAAAGATGTAAAATATATGTAGATATAATAAACATAATATTTATGGATTTTTAAAAAAGCTTATTATTCATTGTTCTCCAGAGAAACAGAATCAATAGAATATATATATATATGAAGAGATAGATATTTATATATAAATTATATATACATATATAGAGAGAACTAAATATGACATATATAGATATATATTTGTATATTTATAGATTTATATATAATACATTAATTTACATATAATTAAATATATTACAATTATAATATACATTGTATATAATAAATCTCTCTATATATGATGAGATTCATTGTAAGGAACTGGCTTACATGATTATGGAATCTGAGTAGTCCAATCTGTCATCTGCAAGCTGGAGTCCCAGGAAAGTCAGTAGTATAGTTAGAAGGTCTGAGAGCTGAAGAGTCAATGTTATAAATTCCAGCCGAGTTTGAAGGCCTGAGAACCAGGAATGCCAAGGGCAGATGAAGATTGATGTTCCAGCTCAACAGTCAGGCAGAGAACAAATTCAACTTTCCTCTGCATTTTTGTTATATTGTAGTCCTCAACAGAATAAGATAATGCCCACCCACATTTTGGAGGGCAACTGCTTTGCTCAGTCCACCAATTCATATGCTAATCTCTTCTGGAAATGCCCTCACAGATCCACAGGTGTAATGTTTATATAGTTAGAAATACCTGGGCATCTCACGGTCTGGCCAATTGACACATAAATTTAACTATCACAGAAGACTGAAATAAGTCACAGCATACAAATATGGAAGAAAAAAAAAACTATTACCAAGATTTTAAAAAATATATTAGTGATACACCATGATAACAATCAACAAATACTAAGATTAAGTCTCTGAGGCCCTTATCAAGGTGTTTCATTAAACACTACATTCAAAACACAGAGGGAAAACAATTCCCATACTAGACCTTCAGTATCAACATACATATACATTCTCACCACAATGTAATGTAGTATAATTTTGGCTACAAGTGGAAAAGAACCTAAAGACAGTGGCTTTACCTTTATAAAACTTAATTTTTCTATATAACAAAGTATCAGAAGGAAGGAGTTTCCAGTGGTTCATTGATAATATGAGGTATATTCATATCTATGACAGGATTGGACACAGGGTGAAATTGGGCTTCAATGCAAGAACATAAATGCATCTTCTGACCCATAGGTAGTTTTGGAAATGGAATAGCCTTTTCAGAGTTCCCAAGTTGGGGTGAATACTCTGGACTTTCATACATTAGAGTTGATTAAGCATTAAATGCAGGCTCTGCTGGAAAGAGGCCTGACCTTTGGTGAGCCTTCTGTCTTGAGCCAAAGCAATCCTCAAGGAGAGGTGAGATGTTGATACTCAACCTCACCAACCAAGATTTTTTGAAAAAAATAAATGAAAAATTTATGAAAATATTTATTTATAAAGTATTTTAATATATCTTATTTGCTTAAGTATCATTTTTAATTTACCCTCATTTTCTCAACTGATATTTCCAGAATTCTCTTCTCCACCAAAATAGAAATTTGGAATCTTCTGCTTCCCTTATCCCATTATCACATCCTTCCAATTTTACTTTTTATGTATATTTTTAATTTAGTCTCCCTTTTATTCTTATTACTATTGTCTTAGTTCAGGCTGTACTCATTACAATTCTATATCACTGTAATAGTCTCATAACTAGTCTCCTTAGCTATAGTCTAGCTCTTGTTTTCCTCAAATCCATTCTGTAAAAATGTATTAAAACAATCCATGCTAATTTGACCATATCTATTTTAGGATTAAATTTCTTTATTGGAATTATGTTTCCTATGAGATGATGTATAAATTCTTTAGCATAACAGGTCAAAGTTTCATTTCCTGGTCTCTGTGTTTGTCATCAGCTTCATCTGTATTACCCCTTCATTCTTCACCGTTTAAATTTCAGCAATAAAAACCTTCATGTAATTGCTCACACATGCCACGCTCTGTCTTGATTCTGTTCTTTTCTCCATGAATATTAATATTATTTCTGATTAATTGTAAATAGACATAAACTATATGTGCTTAATACAGTTTGGAGAATAGTATGGAGACATTAAAAGAACTTTCTGAAACCATTTATTTTTAATTTTTGGTGAATACACTTAATTAAAGTTAGTTAATATATACCTTCTACCCTGGTTGTATCTTCATAAGTAATAGAAGGTAATCTCTGAGTTTTAATTGTTATGCTTTAGTTTAAAATATTTTTGCTTAATTTCAGGGACAGACTACAGAAAAATTATTCATAGAGCAATTTATTTGAATTGATTCTAACTTTAAAATTTGTACTAAATTCTTAGTAATTCATAAGTAACAGAGGACTCCGAATCTTCATATTAATCCCAAACATCCGTTTCTTATTAAGCCTCAAGAGATAGCACAGAATTTCCAAACAGAAGGCTATTTAACTCTTTTTGTCCTAGAACATTACCCATCACTTTGGAGAGGCAAACTTCCTTACTTGCTTTGTTGCAAAAACATTTTATGTGCTTTTTTACTGAGTTTAATTTTCTTTAAAGTTTTTCTTACAGAAACATGCAGCATGGTAAAATCAAATAAATTATCCACATAGCAGACTCTATTCTCTCTTCTTCTATCAATAAAACTAAATCCCTCAATACTCAGACTCAGCAAGCCATGTTGTATAGAAAATCACATGTTTAGAAATTCAAAAAAGGAAAAAAATACTATCTATATTATAAATCTCCCGCTTCTTCTCCTGAATAGTCACTGTAAATAAGGCAATTCTCTAAACATAAATTGTAAAGATTATGGCCTGAAATACTACTAAAGATAACTGAGATTATAGTATATATAAAGCATTTTCATAGCTAAATTCAGAGAAATTTTGATGTTTTATTTAAGACTTAAATGCTCTTTAAAAATCACGGACATCTTTCAGCTAACAACAAAAATGTTTTGGTTTCATCTATTTTATTTTCATACTGGAACAGTCATAATTGGGGAAGAAAACATTGGGTATTGGATACAAAAGAGGCCCAAGATATTAAACTACTTGATTTATCCCACTTAGATGTTATTTATAGCATGGAAATTTAGCTAGACTCCCTAATATGATTAAGTTTTGAGTTATGCAAACACTTTTCTTAAACCTTTTTATTTTAGAAAACTTTAGTATCCAAGGTGAATGGAAGGAATCTCAATGTCCAGGCATGGCTAAAATAATGAACATCCAACAGCCCATTATGTAGATTAAATACAAATATGTGTCTGCCTTTTGGTTTGCATTTGTGGCCAAAACTTTAAGGGTATAACTGATGCACACTATGTTCAAAAATTCCAGCTGAAGTTGGAAAACTAACACTGATGTTCCAGTCGATCAAGGAATACCAATGTACATTTCTTTTCATGAGAAAATGACATACTTGGACACCATTGGCAGAGCTTGTTAGTTTGTTTTGTTCTCATATTGAATGTGTGGGTATGCCTACATATCCAACTTTTTGCTTTCACTTACAGGCTATACAGACCTGTAGTTCCTTTAGACATTAAAGTCTTACAGTGGGCTGGGAAATGTAAAACCTTGATGTTGGCCTTTGCTAGATAGATCTTTGGGACACTGCCTAAACACTTCCATTTTCCATCTTACTCCTGCCATAAAGCTTTTCTTTTAGGGCAACAAGTCATGCATCTCAAATGGCATGTTCCTTGATCTCCTTCCAAGGGTGAATGAGAGCATACAATAAGCTTCTGAAATGACTCATCATGGACCTCTCCTGAATTGTCCAGTTTTAGTGGCGCTCACAGCCCACTAATAAATCTTATTACACTGTAGAATTGATTAAAGCAAACCCATGAAATTTAACAAAATGGCCCTCTTTGTGACATTTACTAGTACTATTTTTATGATCCTTATTTAACATAAGAGTTCAGATAGCTTTTGCTTCAGAGCATATGAAATGACTGCTTCAAGCTGCTAGCATTAAAACAAAGAGAGTGATCATATTTCCCTTACATACCAGAATTAAGTTGTCTCTACACCTTGTAGGGAACATGAAGGCCACCAATGAATGCCATGGATTCCCATGCTGTGGTTTCTAAGCAGAGGAACTACAGTCTGGGTGGGATGAGTCATCACTTGATTGATACTGAAAGGGATCCAAGAACAGTCCCTGAAATTTCTGGATACAAATTTGGTAGACAGGTCAGTTTGACATTCAGCAAAAGAGTCTACTAAACAAAGGCATCACACACATCATAATTAAAAGAAAAGTATAGTTATGAACCAATTTTTGAAGAAGAGGACACAAAGAGCTTTAAGAATACCTAAAAGTAACTTGTACTAAACTGATATACCAGCCAACATTGAAGGTTCTCTACACTTATTTGCCTTGATGGTCAAAATCTATTTGACATTTCTTAATCCCTATATTAGAATTTACATTTTGTGAATGCAACCTTTTATCTTTCTATGCTGATCCTGAATAAACCCATCTATGCATGTCACATTATGCTGTTTTAAGAATTAAAATGACAAAACTAAAGATGGTTAATTTTCAACTTCTTTCCCTGTTATAAAGCAGATGAACAGTTATTCATTACATCTATATGTTCATTCAAACTGGAATCAAAACATTACCACCAATGGTAAATCTCCCCACTGTTTAAAGAGAAATTTGATTGTCATCTGAAATTTGATCATTATATGATTCTTCATCTTTATTCACATTAGTTTATATAACTTCAATAAAAAATTTAAACAATTGTCTTGTACTTCTTATCCTAGATGAATGAAAACGTTTGCTTTTCTGTGCTCGCAACTTCTTAACTGAGATTTGTTAGAGAAAGTCAAATTGGGAGTGAGAGGTGCTATTATTATAGATCCATGATCAAAACATTGTCTAAATTTTCAATTTTCTAATTACCTTGACCTTGTATCTTTCCTTACTTGTTAATTACATTATGAAGTGGAACTACAATAACAAAACAATGAAAACAGAAACTTCATCATGATTGAAGCATCACCTGATTGAAATCTACCAAAGACTTTGCCATGAAAGTGTTCATTGAATTGGCACAATTCATTCCCACTTCATATATATTTCCCCTTCTTTAAAATTAAAATAAAGTTTTGAATGGAGTCATTTCTCTTTGGTAAAAATATAAGAGATATATTTCTTTCTTCATCCCCCTGAATTTTCCTCTCAGACAGACTTGTATTTTTGTGCTTCATCTTGAAAGACTTCCTCTCTTAAAATTAATATGTGTGTGCCTGCTGATTTTATTTTACAATTGTCTTGAGTGGGGATAGAATACAGAGAAGCAAAGACATGCTTTCTTCTCCTCTCATTTGAAAGGCTTGCCATTAATTATTTTGAAATACCATACTCACAGAGATGTGTGAATCATGTCGAATAATGTAATTTTATACATCTTAGGGACAGGTTTGAATTATATTCATTCACTCATTCATTCATTCAACAAATATTTATTTAGGATCTTCCATTTGATGAGCATTTTCCTGTATGCTGGGGATATAAAAATACGATCTCATATTAAGTAACTTATAAAGTCTAAAGGCAAAACATATAAGTAAATCAACAGCATAAAGAATGTTGATTACAATGACAAAGGTTTGCTGTGTATACCATAGGAACATAGAAAATGGGAGGGAACATCTAAACCAGTCTTGGAGTAGCTAAACAAGAAGCTACCATACACACACACACACACACACATACACACACACACACACACACACACTTCACATGATCATTAAAGTGGTGTACATTATGTATTTAATTAAGCTAAATTTCTGAATTATCTCTGAAGTCAGGCTGCCTGGGTAAACACTCTTACCTCTGCTATGGCCATGCTCTATACCCAAGTTATTTCACCTATAAAGTAATCTTTAAAAAACTAGTACTAATGTAACAAGGTTGTTGAAAATATTAATGAAAAGACATACAGCACATGCTTTGAATATGTCCTGGCACATAGTAAGCAATCGATAAATGTTAGCAGCTATAACTTTTATGATCTTATTTTGTGTGACTAAAAAGAAATATTTATTGATTTTAGAAACAATGAGAGCATGTTGATAAGCAAAATATTTGTTAAAATATAAAATATCCCCCAAGATAATTACTGTGAACAATATTTTTACTTAGATTCTTGTAGATAATTATCCAGTGTGTTTTTGCTTGGGTCTGTATATGCATGTGTTTAAAACATATATGACTTATTTCATACATTAAGGAACCTTTTTTCACTTATCAAGTTACTGTAACTATCATCTCAAAGTAATAAATTTAGTTTACAACATTTTTATGACAATAGCATTATGTTTAATAGGTTTCTGATGATTTATTAAGCTAATCTATTACAGAACACATGTTGATTCCTTACTTTCACATATACAAAAAAGGCTATGATGAATATCTTTATAGTTTAACTCTTATATGGTTAACTCATGCTTTAGGATTGACTTTAGGGATTGCTCCCTCAAATGTAATGCACCTTTATAAACTTGTAGAGTATCATATTTAAGCTGTAAAATGAAACTCTACTATAAAAACCATTCTAAATCTGCACGTAAAAGGTATTATAGATATTTACCTGGATTTTGTTTAAAAAGGGCCAAAGAACAGTTAAAATGGATAAAGAATATTCCTACATTTGCCATGTACCAACCATCACTCAACTCTATATATCCATTAACTTTCATAAGAAAATCATGGAGAAGAACTCACGGAAGTTGCACGGACTTACCTCCCTTCCTATATAAAGCAAGAATATGTGTGTGAGTCAGTATTTCTTTTGTGATTTTGTCTCATACACTCTTTGCATAAATTTCAACTACAGGTTTTTTAATGGTTGTGGTTTTCGGGGTGGGAATGGGTATTTGCAAAAAGGCTTTCCTAAAATGATGACAGAAGCAACTTTTATTATTCCTTTGTAGGAAATAGGGACATTTAGAACCAGTCTTAAGTTCTTTGATCTCTGTTGAAAAAAAATTAAGCTCCATAAATTTCAATACCCTTTTGAAGCTTTATACTTTACACTAGAGGTACTAAACTTTAAAAGTACTTTTTTAAAGCATCTTTTCCTCTTAAGGGGTGTTACATCTTTTAATTTGGATGATAACTACAATATTTGATTTGCACTCATGAATATTTATGTGCTCAGGAAGTGTCTGAAAAACAACAATAATATTTCAAAGCAACTAAACTCAAAATAACACTTTTCTTCATCTACATGTTTGGCATGAGCAATGAGTCAGACTTTCTCCTTATGCTGTGCCAATCTCTGGTCTCAATATGGAGATGAGCCCTAGTGAAGCTGGTACTGGGGGAATCTTTAGATACCTACAGCATTCTTTCCCTAAATCGAGTACTTATACTCTAACAGGAGCTACACTGAGTGATTTAAAATTATCTGTTTTCATTTTCACAACAACCCTGTGATTTAAGTATTTTAGCTCCATTGTTCAGATGAGAAAAAGGAGGATCAGAGAGATGAGCTAGATTTTGAAACCTAGTATCCTAAACTCGAAATCCCCCAATTTCCATTTTAGTTTACTGTGTCTCATTTTCTTCTTTAAATTAGTCCTAGACAAAGTTTTTATATCTCACATAATACATTCCTCGGTTGAGCACAATGCCACCATGTGCCTTAGCTGGCTTGGGTACCAACCTTTGTTCCCCTGTCCTGATCCTCTATCTTTAATCTTTATACATATTAAATTTTCCTCTTATACCAAAATCAATATATTATTTGCAGCAAACTGATATTCAGGTTTTTATAGTTTTTCCCCATTATAAACAATTATTGTAATGAAAAATTTCCTGTTTGAGTGTCCTTATATAGAGATACTTTGTATATGTCATAAAGATTCTAATACCACATTATTTTCTAGCACGCTTGTAGCAACTCACCTTCCCAGAGTGACCTATGAGATAGCCCAGTTCTATACATTGTTGACAGAATAGATGACTTTGATCTTTTTTTTTTTTTAATTTCAAATTTGATGAGTAAGGACTCTATTTCCTTGTTTTTATTGTACTTTCCTGTCACATAATTAAACAGAGGCTTCTTTACATTTGGTTGCTGGCCAATTGAACTTCCTCTTTGTGAATAGCCTAGTTATTTGATATTGTTTCCTCTTGGTTTTATCTTTTTAAAAATCAATTTACAAAAGGCTATCAAATGTTAAAAACACAAAGTGTCGGAGGACAAGGGGAAGATGGCGGAAGAGTAAGGCGCAGAGATCACCTTCCTCCCCACAGATACACCAGAAATACATCTAACGTGGAACAACTCCTACAGAACACCTACTGAATGCTGGCAGAAGACCTCAGACCTCCCAAAAGGCAAGGAACTCCCCACGTACCTGGGTAGGGCAAAGAAAAAAAAGAAAAAACAGAAACAAAAAATAGGGACGGGACCTGCACCAGTGGGAGGGAGCTGTGAAGGAGGAAACGTTTCCACACACTAGGAAGCCCCTTCGCGGGTGGAGACTGCGGGTGGCAGAGGGAGGGAGCTTCGGAGCCACAGAGGAGAGCGCAGCAACAGGGGTGCAGAGGGCAAAGCGGGGAGATTCCCGCACAGAGGATCGGTGCCGACCGGCACTCACCAGTCTGAGAGGCTTGTCTGCTCACCCGCCGGGGCGGGTGGGGCTGCGAGCTGAGACTCGGGCTTTGGTTGGAGCTCAGGGAGAGGACTGGGGTTGGTGGCGTGAACACAGCCTGAAGGGGTTAGTGCACCAAGGCTAGCCGGGAGGGAGTCCGGGAAAAGAGGTCTGGAGCTGCCGAAGAGGCAAGAGACTTTTTCTTCCCTCTTTGTTTCCTGGTGCACGGCGGGGGAGCGGGGTGGGGGCGGGGGAGGATTAAGAGCGCTGCTTAAAGGAGCTGCAGAGACAGGCACGAGCTGCAGCTAAAAGCGCGGACCCCAGAGACAGGCAGAAGATGCTAAGGCTGCTGCTGCCGCCACAAAGAAGCCTGTGTGCGAGCACGGGTCATTATCCACATCTCCCTTCCGGGGAGCCTGTGCAGCCCGCCACTGCCAGGCTCCCAGGATCCAGGAACAATTTCCCCATGAGAACGCACGGTGAGCCTCAGGGTGGTGCAACATCACGCCAGCCTCTGCCACCGCAGGCTCGCCCCGCACCCCATGTCTCTCCCTCCCCCCGGCCTGAGTGAGCCAGAGCCCCCAAAACAGCGGCTCCTTTAATTCCGTCCTGTCTGAGTGAAAAACAGAGGCCATCTGGCAACCTACACCCAAAGGTGGGGCCAAATCCAAAGCTGAGGCCCTGGGAGCTGAGAACAAAGAAGAGAAAGGGAAATCTCTTCCAGCAGCCTCAGAAGCAGTGGATTAAAGCTCCACACTCAACTTGAAGTACCCTGCATCTGTGGAATACATGAATAGACAATGAATCATCCTAAATTGAGGAGGTGGACTTTGAGAGCAAGATTTATGATTTTTTTCCCCTTTTCCTCTTTTTGTGAGTGTGTATGTGTATGCTTCTGTATGAGATTTTGTCTGTATAACTTTGCTTCCACCATTTGCCTTAATGTTCTATCCATCCGTTTTTTTTTAAAAATTTTCTTAATAATTATTTTTTTAATTTAATAACTTTATTATAGCTTACTTTATTTTATTTTACTTTATCTTCTTTCTTTCTTTCCTTCTTTCTTTCTTTCTTTCTTTCTTTCTTCATACTTCTACTAATTCTTTCTCTCTACTTTTTCTCCCTTTTATTCTGAGCTGTGTGGACAAAGGGCTCTTGGTTCTGCAGCCAGGAGTTAGTGCTGTGCCTCTGAGGTGGGAGAGCCAACTTCAGGACACTGGTCCACAAGAGACCTCCCAGCTCCACATAATATCAAACAGCGAAAATCTCCCAGAGATCTCCATCTCAATGCCAGCACCCAGCTTCACTCAACAACCAGCAAGCTACAGTGCTGGACACCCTATGCCAAACAACTAGCAAAACAGAAACACAACCCCACCCATTAGCAGAGAGGATGCCTAAATTCATAATAAGTCCACAGAGACCCCAAAACGCACCACCAGACGTGGACTTGCCCACCAGAGAGACAAGATCCAGCCTCGTCCACCAGAACACAGGCACTAGTCCCCTCCACCAGGAAGACTACACAACCCACTGGACCAACCTTAGCCACTGGGGACAGACACCAAAAACAACGGGAAATATGAACCTGCAGCCTGCAAAAAGGAGACCCCAAACACAGTAAGATAAGCAAAATGAGAAGACAGAAAAACACACAGCAGATGAAGGAGCAAGATAAAAACCCACCAGACCTAACAAATGAAGAGGAAATAGGCAGTCTACCTGAAAAGGAATTCAGAATAATGATAGTAATGATGATCCAAAATCATGGAAATAGAATAGGCAAAAATGCAAGAAACATGTAACAAAGACATAGAAGAACTAAAGATGAAAAAAACAATGATGAACAACACAATAAATGAAATGAAAAATACTCTAGATGGGATCAAGAGCAGAATAACTCAAGCAGAAGAACGGATAAGTGACCTGGAAGATAAAATAATGGAAATAACTACTGCAGAGCAGAATAAAGAAAAAAGAATGAAAAGAACTGAGGACAGTCTCAGAGACCTCTGGGACAACATTAAATGCACCAACATTCAAATTATAGGAGTTCCAGAAGAATAAGAGAAAAAGAAAGGGACTGAGAAAATATTTGAAGAGATTGTAGTGGAAAACTTCCCTAATATGGGAAAGGAAATAGTTAATCAAGTCCAAGAAGCACAGAGAGCCCCATATAGGATAAACCCAAGGAGAAATACACTAAGATACATATTAATCAAACTGTCAAAAATTAAATACAAAAAAAGCATATTAAAAGCAGCAAGGGAAAAACAACAAATAACACACAAGGGAATCCCCATAAGGTTAACAGCTGATCTTTCAGCAGAAACTCTGCAAGCCAGAAGAGACTGGCAGGACATATTTAAAGTGATGAAGGAGAAAAACCTGCAACCAAGATTACTCTACCCAGCAAGGATCTCATTCAGATTTGATGGAGAAATTAAAACCTTTACAGACAAGCAAAAGCTGAGAGAGTTCAGCACCACAAAACCAGCTTTACAACAACTGCTAAAGGAACTACTCTAGGCAATAAACACAAGAGAAGGAAAACACCTACAATAACGAACCCAAAACAATTAAGAAAATGGGAATAGGAACATAGATATCGATAATTACCTTAAATGTAAATGGACTAAATGCACCCACCAAAAGACACAGATTGGCTGAATGGATACAAAAACAAGACCCATATATATGCTGTCTACGTGAGACCCACTTCAGACCTAGAGACACATAGAGACTGAAAGTAAGGGGTTGGAAAAAGATATTCCATGCAAATAGAAACCGAAAGAAAGATGGAGTAGCAATTCTCATACCAGAGAAAATAGAATTTAAAATAAAGACTATTAGAAGAGACAAGGAAGGACACTACATAATGATCAAGGGATCGATCCAAGAAGAAGATATAACAATTGTAAATATTTATGCACCCAACATAGGAGCACCTCAATACATAAGGCAAATACTAACAGCCATAAAAGGGGAAATCAACAGTAACACATTCATAGTAGGGGACTTTAACAGCCCACTTTCACCAATGGACAGATCATCCAAAATGAAAATAAATAAGGAAACACAAGCTTTAAATGATACATTAAACAAGATGGACTTAATTGATATTTATAGGACACTCCATTCTAAAACAACAGAATACACATGTTTCTCAAGTGCTCATGAAACATTCTCCAGGATAGATCATATCTTGGGTTACAAATCAAGCCTTGGTAAATTTAAGAGAATTGAAATTGTATCAAGTAGCTTTTCCGACCATAACACTATGAGACTAGATATCAATTACATGAGACTAGATATCAGTTACAGGGAAAGATCTGTAAAAAATACAAACACATGGAGGCTAAACAATACACTACTTAATAACGAAGTGATCACTGAAGAAATCAAATAGGAAATTTAAAAATACCTAGAAACAAATGACAATGGAGGCATGATGACCCAAAACCTATGGGATGCAACAAAAGCAGTTCTAAGAGGGAAGTTTATAGCAATACAATCCTACCTTAAGAAACAGGAAACATCTTGAATAAATAACCTAACCTTGCACCTAAAGCAATTAGAGAAAGAAGAACAAAAAAGCCCCAAAGTTAGCAGAAGGAAAGAAATCATAAAAATCAGTTCAGAAATAAATAAAAAAGAAATGAAGGAAACTATAGCAAAGATCAATAAAACTAAAAGCTGATTCTTTGAGAAGATAAACAAAATAGATAAACCATTAGCCAGCCTCATCAAGTAAAAAAGAGAGAAGATTCAAATCAATAGAATTAGAAATGAAAAAGGAGAAGTAACAACTGACAGTGCAGAAATACAAAAGATCATGAGAGATTACTACAAGCAACACTATGCCAATAAACTGGACAGCCTGGAAGAAATGCACAAATTCTTAGAAATGCACAACCTGCCAAGACTGAATCAGGAAGAAACAGAAACTATGAACAGACCGATCACAAGCACTGAAATTGAAACTCTGATTAAAAATCTTCCAACAAATAAAAGCTCAGGACTAGATGGCTTCACAGGTGAATTCTATCAAGCATTTAGAGAAGAATTAACACCTATCCTTCTCAAACTCTTCCAAAATATAGCAGAGGGAGAAACACTCCCAAACCCATTCTACAAGGCCACCATCACCCTGATATCAAAACCAGAGAAGAATGTTACAAAAAAAGAAAACTCAGGGCAATATCACTGATGAACATACATGCAAAGATCCTCAACAAAATACTAGGAAGCAGAATCCAACAGCACATTAAAGGGATCATACACCATGATCAAGTAGGGTTTATTCCAGGAATGCAATGATTCTTCAATATACACAAATCAATCAATGTGATGAACCATATTAAAAAATTGAAGGAGAAAATCCATATGATCATCTCAATAGATGCAGAGAAAGCTTTTGACAAAATTCAACACCAATTTATGATAAAAACCCTGAAGAAAGTAGGCATAGAGAGAACTTTCCTCAACATAATAAAGGCCATATATGAAAAAGCCACAACCAACATCATCCTCAATGGTGAAAAACTGAAACCATTTCCACTAAGATCAGGAACAAGACAAGGTTGCCCACTCTCAACATACTTATTCAGCATAGTTTTGGAAGTTTTAGCCACAGCAATCAGAGAAGAAAAGGAAATAAAAGGAATCAAAATTGGAAAAGAAGAAGCAAAGCTGTCACTGTTTGCAGATGACATGATACTATACATAGAGAATCTTAAAGATGCTACCAGAAAACGACTAGAGCTAATCAATGAATTTAGTAAAGTTGCAGGATACAAAAGTAATGCACAGAAATCTCTGGCATTCCTATACACTAATGATGAAAAATCTGAAAGTGAAATCAAGAAAACACTCCCATTTACCATTGCAACAAAAAGAATACAATATATAGGAATAAACCTACCTAAGGAAACAAAAGACCTGTATGCAGAAAATTATAAGCCACTGATGAAAGTAATTAAAGATGATACAAATAGATGGAGAGATATACCGTGTTCTTGGATTGGAAGAATCAACATTGTGAAAATGACTCCACTACCCAAAGCAACCTACAGATTCAATGCAATCCCTATCAAACTACCACTGGCATTTTTCTCAGAACTAGAAAAAAATTTTTCACAATTTGTATGGAAACAAAAAAGATCCTGAATAACAAAAGCAATCTTGAGAACAAAACATGGAGCTGGAGGAATCAGGCTGCCTGACTTCAGACTATACTACAAAGGTATAGTAATCAAGACAGTATGGTACTGGCACCAAAACAGAAAGATAGATAAATGGAACAGGATAGAAAGCCCAGAGATAAACCCATGCACATATGGTCACCTTGTCTTTGATAAAGGAGGCAGGAATATACAGTGGAGAAAGGATAGCCTCTTCAATAAGTGGTGCTGGGAAAACTGGACAGGTACATGTAAAAGTATGAGATTAGATCACTCCCTAACACCATACACAAAAATAGGCTCAAAATTGATTAAAGACCTACATGTAAGGCCAGATACTATAAAACTCTTAGAGGAAAACATAGGCAGAACACTCTATGACATAAATCACAGCAAGATCCTTTTTGACCCACCTCCTAGAGAAATGGAAATAAAAACAAAAATAAACAAACGGGACCTAATGAAACTTCAAAGCTTTTGCACAGCATAGGAAACCATAAACAAGACCAAAAGACATCCCTCAGAATGGGAGAAAATATTTGCAAATGAAGCAACTGACAAAGGATTAATTTCCAAAATTTACAAGCAGCTCAATAAGAAAAAAACAAACAACCCAATCCAAAAATGGGGAGAAGATCTAAATAGATATTTCTCCAAAGAAGATATACAGACTGCCAACAAACACATGAAAGAATGTTCAACATCATTAATCATTAGAGAAATGCAAATCAAAACTACAATGAGATATCATCTCACACCAGTCAGAATGGCCATCATCAAAAAGTCTAGAAACAATAAATGCTGGAGAGGGTGTGGAGAAAAGGGAACACTCTTGAACTTCTGGTGTCAATGTGAATTGGTACAGCCACTATGGAGAACAGTATGGAGGTTCCTTAAAAAACTACAAATAGAACTACCATATGACCCATCAATCCCACTACTTGGCATATACCCTGAGAAAACCATAATTCAAAAAGAGTCATGGGGCTTCCCTGGTGGCGCAGTGGTTGAGAGTCTGCCTACCAATGCAGGGGACACGGGTTCAAGCCCTGGTCTGGGAAGATCCCACGTGCCACGGAGCAGCTGGGCCCGTGAGCTACAAATACTGAGCTCTGCGCGTCTGGAGCCTGTGCTCCGCAGCAAGAGAGGCCGCGACAGTGAGAGGCCCGCGCACCGCGATGAAGAGTGGCTCCCGCTTGCCACAACTAGAGAAAGCCCTTGCACAGAAACGAAGACCCAACACAGCCAAAAATAAATAAATGAATAAATAAATTAAAAAAAAAAAAAAAAAAAAAAAAAAAAAGAGTCATGTACCATAATGTTCATTGCAGCTCTATTTACAATAGCCTGGAGATGGAAACAACCTAAGTGCTCATCATTGGATGAATGGATAAAGAAGATGTGGCACATATATACAGTGGAATATTACTCAGCCATAAAAAGAAATGCCATTGAGCTATTTGTAATGAGGTGGATAGACCTAGAGTCTGTCATACAAAGTGAATTAAGTCAGAAAGAGAAAGACAAATACCGTATGCTAACACATATATATGGAATTTAAGAAAAAAAAATGTCATGAAGAACCTAGGGGTAAGACACCTATAAAGACACAAACCCACTAGAGAACGGACTTGAGGATATGGGGAGGGGGAAGGGTGAGCTGTGACAAAGCAAGAGCGAGGCATGTACATATATACACTAACAAACATAAGGTAGATAGCTAGTGGGAAGCAGCCGCATAGCACAGGGAGATCAGCTCGTTGCTTTGTGACCGCCTGGAGGGATGGGATAGGGAGGGTGGGAGGGAGGGAGATGCAAGAGGGAAGAGATATGCGAACATATGTATACGTATAACTGATTCACTTTGTTATAAAGCAGAAACTAACACACCATTGTAAAGCAATTATACCCCAATAAAGATGTTAAAAAATGGGCTTCCCTGGTGGCGCAGTGGTTGGGAGTCCGCCTGCCGATGCAGGGGACACGGGTTCGTATCCCGATCCGGGAAGATCCCACGTGCCGCGGAGCGGCTGGGCCCGTGAGCCATGGCCACTGAGCCTGCGCGTCCGGAGCCTGTGCTCCACAACGGGAGAGGCCACAACAGTGAGAGGCCCATATACCGCAAAAAAAAAAAAAAAAGATGTTAAAAAAAAACAAAAACCACAAAGTGTTCATTTATCATATCAATCAACTATATTTTCTCAATCAATTGTTTGTCTTTTTATTTTGTTTGGGTGTATTTGTCATTCAGGCATTTTAACATGTGTTTAGTCAAATCTGTCAGTCTTTTTGTGGTTTTCGGGTTTCCTGTCCTGTTTAAAATGTTCTCTCCCACTAGAGAGCATTAAGATTAATTTACATTTTTCTAATATTCTTTTACTTGATATGTTACCCTTCAAATGTATACACTAAATGTCTCATTCTGAAGAAAGCAATTTATAGCCACTTGTGATCTTGTAATTAAAACCTGCACTCCTGTTCAAACCCCCTCTTCTATTTGGTCTTGTACACAGCTCTCCTGGGAAGTGTATCCTGAGCTCATGTTTTTCTGCCATAATGTAATCTTCAGTTCTTTTCTTCCACAAGAATGATGAACAAGAAAGTGAGCCATTAATTCAATCCGTGCAAATGCATGATGTTTTTCTAAGTAGCTTTAGTAAGATTGTATTTAGAATAAACATAATGACATTAAGCATGCCCTCCTTCTATCTTGTAGCCTATGGGAAAACTTTTGAGTATTGCCACTAAACAAACAAAAGCTTCCAGTGTACGTGTTTATCACATTACTCCTGAGCAATTCTCTTTAATTTCAAACAAAAATAAATTTTAATGTTCATTTTCAGATGTTTAATTCCAACCTTATCCATATATTTCAGTTGTGAAGAATTTGTGTGAATTTCAATTCTCTTCTCCCCCCATCTCCAACCTGGTTTATCGTCCATGAGATACTGTGTGAACTTCCTCAAACATATTTTCTCACTGTTATCTCTCTTAGTTGAGCATATAGGTCTTCTTCATACTGCCCTTTCCTCATGTCCTATGATCCTGAATATTTTGTTACTGACTATTGCTGGTCCTGCTTTATCTTTTTTCATCTTTTTATGCCATGTATTGTTAAATATACTGAATTTTCTAAAACTGGTGTGGGGACTCAAGAACAGAGCTATTCTATTCCTTCTTGGAAATATGACAAACATTTTTCCTGATCTTTGTTACTCTATAACAACTACTGCTTTCATTTTTCCTGCATAGAAGTAGTGAGGCATGAAGCAACTGGCACCATCACCCTATTAAAGCATATATAAATCTAAGATGAAAGAACACAGATCAAAGTTGCAATGAGCCATATTTGATCAAGCTGTTAAAACTATATCCAAAATAGATATATAAGAAAGCAATGCCAGTATCTAAAAAAAAAAAAAAAAAAAAAAAAAACTTTTAACTGTTAACACCAAAGCAAATAAACATTCTTATTTTCATGCAATCTTTGCATAACAAAATGGAGGGATATTTTCCCCATCTTTGGCACCTCAAATGGAGGGGCAGAGGAGAAAGGCAATAGAGCATATTACTAAAAGGAGTAGCTAAGTCCTGAATTCTATAGAAGATCAAGGGGTTATCAAGATCAAGAATTTCTTGATTATTTAGGATAGGAAGATGAGGAAAAGGGCTACAGAAGCAAATGTATTGTAGTTCAGTGGGATTTTGAAACATTTACAGAATTTTAGTTTGATGTTCCAGAAAAGTATTTATAACTAACATATATACCTTTCAGTCTTCATTTTCAATAATTAACTTCTTAACATAAATGTTCAGATGGAATATTATTCCAGATTTAACACTAATGCTTTTAGAAGGTGGAAACTCCTTTGTTGAAATTTACAAAAACAAACAAATCAAAACAAGAACAAACAAAAACATAAGGTTGAAACTAAAGGTTTCTGTGAACTCCCAAACTTGCGTGGGAGCTAAAGATCAGTCTATGTCTAATTTGCCTTTAGATTCTTCATAACAGTATAGTATGATGATAATACTGTATATATTGACAATAGAACAGATAGTAGACTTAGTAGGATAGATTATTTGGACAAGATAAGTGTATTTCTTTTTGTTTATTTTCTATCTTGTGAAATGGTAGAATTTTTATACTTTCACTGAAGCTATGGAGTGATGAAACTAATGTTTCACAATTTACATAGCTAATTTTATTTACCTTTAATGTCTTCATCACATTTTCAAACATTATAATTTTTCCCCTCTAATGCCACACTTCTGTCCCTGAGAGCACTTAACATGGAGTTTTGCATGTAGTAAGTGCTAAAAAATTTTGTTGAATAGATTGTCATCGGGGAACATATCTTACATAGAAATTATATTTTCTCGGAGTCTGTGTATTTAAAAAAAAAAAAAAAAAACACCTCTTGTCTGCAAGAGTTTAAAATCTACACCTCTTCAACACTTGTTCTCCAAATTCAATACAGCCTATGTTGTTATCTTTGTGGAACCATGGTGTGTGTTCATGCATGTGTGTTTAATGTATTAACTTCATATTACCTTAATTCTGGTGAATTACATTAAAGACAGCCAGAAAAGCAACCAAGCTTGAAGCAAATATTGTAGGTTCATACATCCAAGTTTTCAAATGTTTAATTAGCTATCCTAGTGTAATCCCTTCCAGGTATAGTATTGTTTAATTTCCTGGCAATATACAGCTTTCTTCTTTCCTCTTTTTGTTGTTAAAATTTTTTACTGAACTATTTGATTCTTTTTACTGCAGGAAACAAAGGGTCAAGAGAAAGCTTTAAATGTCTTCCTCAACATTTCAGCAGAAAAAAGACAAAATTCACATTTAACTTGTCTTTGAAACAGAAAGTTTGCAGGGAAAATTCCACTCTGATGTTTGATTTTAATACCAATGTATTTGGGAGGTGACTTTGATTGTGTTATATCTGCTGTATTTGGGTATAGTTAGGTTTATGAGCTATGGTTTACCTTCTTCAACTCTATGTCCAGTGGATTCTGTAAAAAAAGTAATAGAAACAAATTAAATAGAGTTGGGAGACCAGCAGGGGAAGCTCTCATGCCCTGTGATAACAGCAGAGCCCAACAAGAAATAAGACTCCTTTTCTTTCCCGTGCGGACTCAGCCAATGAAAAGCCGTATACTCTTTGCTTAAGATAGCCCTCCCAACTTCCTTTTACTCTTTTGAAAAAGTGTTATCCTGGGCTTCCCCAGTGGTGCAGTGGTTGAGAGTGCGCCTGCCGGGTTGGTGCCCGGGTCTGGGTAGATCCCACATGCCGCGGAGCGGCTGGGCCCGTGAGCCATGGCCACTGAGCCTGCGCGTCCGGAGCCTGTGCTCCGCAACGGGAGAGGCCACAACAGTGAGAGGCCCGCGTACTGCAAAAAAAAAAAAAAAAAAAAAAAAAAATGTTTTCCTTTCATTGCTGTGCAGGGACTTACACATGGCTCCCTTTGGTTTCAGGCCATGAATTGCAGTTCCCTGCTGAACCTGAATAAACCCATCTTTGCTAGAGAAATATCTGGTAGTCTATTTATTTCAGACTACCACTTTGGTGGCACATACAGGGACCACAGAAAACCTAAGATGGCTCCAGGGCTGATGAGCAAATGAGTCCCATACCCGCAATTGACTCCATTGTCATTCACCAAGACTGAAGTTGGAAGGTACAACTTTCTCCTGGATCTGAGCTCAAATCCTCCTTGTATTTGAAGCTCCCCAGACTTTATTCAAGATCTATTCAAAGATTTTATCTCTCTGGTTAAGACCTTGTTCTGTATGTCAGTACTCTTTTGGCTCTTCAGTCTGAATTTTTTATTTTTATACAGCAGGTTCTTATTAGTTATCTATTTTATACATATTAATGTATATATGTCAATCCCAATCTCCCGATTCAACCCACCATGACCACCTCCTGCCACTTTCTACCCTTGGTGTCCAGACATTTGTTCTCTGTATCTGTGTCTCTGTTTCTACCTTGCAAACCTGTTCATCTGTACCATTTTTTAGGTTCCACATATATGCATTAATAAACAATATTTGTTTTTCTCTTTCTGACTTACTTTGTGTGACAGTCTCTAGATCCATCCACGTCGCTACAAATGACCCAATTTCATTTCTTTTTATGGCTGAGTAATATTCCATTGTATATATGTACCACATCTTCTTTATCCATTCGTCTGTCGATGGGCATTTAGGTTGCTCCCATGACCTGGCTATTGTAAATAGTGCTGCAATGAACATTTTGTACATGACTCTTTTTGAATTATGGTTTTCTCTGGGTATATGCCCAGCAGTAAGATTGCTGGGTCATATGCTAGTTCTATTTTTAGCTTCTGAAGGAACCTCCATACTGTTCTCCATAGTGGCAGTATCAATTTACATTCCCACCAACAGTGTAAGAGGGTTCCCTTTTCTCCACACCCTCTCCAGCATTTACTGTTTATAGATTTTTTGATGATGGCCATTCTTACCAGTGTGAGGTGATACCTCATTGTAGTTTTGATTTACATTTCTCTAATAATTAGTGTTGAACTGTTTGTTCTATAAGCTCTTTGAGCTGTTTGAAAGTTGTTTCTTTACTCTAGAGGAAAAACCTCTGAGAAATGAGATCTGTTATCTAAGTGTCTTGAGGGAACCCATACCTAACAGGGACACTCACCTATTTTATGTTTAAGAACTTCAGTCCTTCTGCATGTGCATTTCTAACTTAAATAGACCATCTTGACCAAAAGTAATTTAGAATACCCATGACCATTACAAGTAACTTTTGAAATCTCCAGGCTTACTTTCCATAAAACTGAATTGGACTATAATAGCTCAAAAAGTTCTAGAACTGAATGGAATGCTTATTTTGATTGGTATTTTGAGGCTTCCCAACATTATTAGGAGTCTAAAATTGCCTCTCTGCCAAATAAGATTTTAAGGTTAACTGAGGCAAAGAAAGAAAGAGAGATAAAATGGCTCCTGAAGCCTCAATCTAGTCTTCCTGACTTCTTTGTCTCAGACTCCACCCCTGATGCCATCTTGTCTCTCCCTTGGATCCTCAATATCAGACTCCACCTCTGGTGTAATCTTTCTCCTTCCTTTCTATACCATCTACCTCTATATCTTGATTTCTCCCATGCTAATTCTCTTGCCAAACTTCTCCTTTCCTCTGAAACTCTCCCCACTCTCTATTCTTGTCAGAACCTGTCTCTTTAAAATTAAGGCTTCTGAGGATCCAGAGGCTAAACTTTTAATTCTTATATTCCCTGGATTAAAGGTGAAGTGGGGGCCAGGGGGCCAGGTAGTTTTTTGTTTTTATTTTTTCAGCTAAATATTTCCCCAAAGTAACCAATCATCCTCAGAATTTTGCTGAGGAATTTAGTCACTCAAACTTATCAACTTGGTTTCTCTGACTTTTATCAGCTAAATTCATATGCTTGTCAGTGAAGGCCAGGTCCAGCAATGAACAAAAAGCACTAAATGGGAAAATCCTAAAAAATCTCCAAAATTACAACTGGGAGACTAGCCTGCTAACTTGTTATATGGTCAGGCTCCAGCAATCACTAGGCAATTTCATTGAGCAAATCTTCTTGGTTTTCCAAAGACTGTTGATTGGAACAAAATTCAGGCTTGCACACAAAAGTCTGCTGAACCTCTTCATGATTTTTACAATCCACTTCAGAATGTTTTTAAAGGAAATTTTGGTCTTCCTTCAGATGTTGATTCCACTCAGGTAACTTTTAATTCTGTTTACTAATGGGTTGAACCAGAACCTTTCCCTTCTAGTAAAAAGGACCAGGATGGAATGGGAAACTATGCCCACTCCAGATTTAGTTACATTGGCAAACCAGCTCTCACACACTCTAGATGAGTTAACTTAAAGGAATACTGCCAAAATTCTTGATAACTCCATTAAATGAAGGCTCCTAAATGAAACCAAAACCCTCCTAGTTTCTGCTGTTGTTACAAAGATTTGGGGCACAGGAGAAGAGACTATTACAAATTTAAGCACTCTGGTTACCTTCAGACCTCTAAGCAGCCTTTCCAGCATCCTCCCAATTCTCAAAGACAGAGTTCTGAGGATCTTTCGGAGGGGGGGGGGTCTTCCCAATCCTCCCTCTTAATCAGCTTGAGGAAATATTTCTCCAGATTGAGGATTAATCTTTTCCAGTCCTAACTGATACCAGAGCCACACTCTCGGTTCTCAACCCACTATTATAAAACAATTCCTCCCTAGGACGGAGTATTAAAACAGTTCAAATAGTGGGGATCTCTAATGAACCACAAGATGTTTCTTTCTCTGAACCTTTTCTCCTTTGTTTAGGCCCTATGTGAGATACACACACTTTTCTCCTTAACTTCTCCTCCCATCCATTTATTGGGCCAAGACTTCTTAGAGAAGTATCATGCTGGTATTTCTTTCTCCTAATATGGGGACATAATTATAGACATTGACAGCAGTCATCAAAGTAAACTACCAGGTAAATTAAATGAGTCTTTGACATCTTTTATTTGAGCCATCTCTGACAGTACTTGAGTAGATTCTAGAAACACAGATCAATTTGTCCCTGTTGAATCAGCTACCACTTTCCTTATGGGCAAAATCTTCAATGGATGTTAGAGATCCGTTGAATCAAAATTCAAACAGACCTCTCAAAACCTCTTCCCAGAATTAATCAGTACCTTGTAAGTAGAGAAGACCTTCAAAGCATAGAGCCAATAATAGAAGATTACAGGCTCAGTGCCTTATTATCCCTTGTACTGGCCTCTGCAACACACCCATGTTACTGGTAAGAAAATCTAAGGGCTAAGGGTAGAGGTTTTTCCAGGATTTCTGAGCAATAAACAACATTGCTATCCCTCAACACCCTGTTTTTCCTAACCCTAATACATCATGAAATTCACTCCCATTGGAAGTATTGACAAATTCTTTACTGTAGTAGACTTATGCAGTGCATTCTTTAGTATTCAGCTGATGAATCTAGCCAATACCTTTTTACCTTCACTTGGGAAGAAAAGCAATTTACCTTGACAGTAATGCTTCAGGGTTTTACTGAGAGTCCTTATTTCTTGCAAATACTGAAGGCTGATCTGGATGATATAAATTTCCCTAGAGGTTCTACTTTGTTGCAATATATGGGTGATTTTCTTCTTTGCTCTTCTCAAACCTCCTCACAGGAAGACCACATCAATTTGCTAAAGCTTTTAGCCTTAAAGGGCCATAAGGTCACTCAAGAAAAATTGCAGTTTGCCAAACCTAAATTCAATATTTAGGGCATCTGATATTGGAATAAGCACTACACCTAGATCCAGATAAACTTTGTTATCCTAAGTTTCCCAAAACCCCACACTAAGTGTCAACTGTGAGGTTTTCTTGGGCTAGATGGTTATTGCCGAAATTGGATTCCAAATTTCTTATGGACAAATCACTTTATATTTTAGTCAACCGTAACAACCGCAACCCTATTTTTATTTCAGAAACCATGGACTCGTTTTTTACTCTAGTCCTCCCAACTCCCTTTTCCTCTCTACAAAAGCATTCTCTTTCCCTTGTGTGGGGACTTGCATGTGGCTTGCCATTGCTGTAGAGGTGGAATAGCAATTCTCTGCTGATCCTAAATAAACCCATCTTTGCTGGAGGAATATCTGGCAGTTTTTACATTTCAGGTCAAAATTTTGTCTACTAAATATGCCTAGTAGGCTAGAGATAGAAGAGAAATCTCAACTTGCCAATGACTCTGCTAAAATTGAGCCTGAGAGACTAACTTCAAGAAGCTCAGTAGCCAATGGGACTATGGAAATTACTAGCACTTTTTGGAATCATAGCTTTGTTTGGGAACTTAGTGTGTGAACACCAGCTGGTCTCATTAGGCACAAAGAGAAGAAGTAAAACTGCTGACATCTTCCAGGATGGGTTGCTAGTGCCTTTCAAGAAGTTGAAGAAATGTAAAATGTTATTTTCTTATCCGTATAAATCACAGTAAACAACTATAAAATCTAGAACTGGAAAGCATAGAAAGCAAAAAAGAGATAAACTAAGCACCTGGATTTGGTTTCCCCTATAGATTAGTTATGGGTTAAATTGTGTCTTCCCCCAAAAGATATATTGAAGTCTTAACACGAAGTACCGTAAATATAATCTTATTTGTAAACAGGGTCTCCACAGATTTAATCAAGTTAAGATGAGGACATTAGGATGAACCTTAATCCCATATGACTTGTGAAGAAGAGGGGAACTAGGACAAACACACAGACATCCATATAGATGCCATGTTACAACAGAGGCAGAGATTGGAGTGATACTTCTACAAGCTAAGGAACACCAAGAATAGATGGGAACAGTTTAGAAACTAGAAGAGGCAAGGATGGGTCCTCCCCTAGAGGCCTTTGGAAAGAGGATAGCAGCTCCAACACCATGATTTCAGTCTTCTAGCCTTCAGAATTGTGACAGAATAAATTTCAGTTTGTTTGTTTGTTTGTTTTAAGCCACTCAGCTTGTAGTACTTTGTTATGGCAGCCCTAGGAAATTAATACAAGATTATTTTTACTTAGAATGCTATGTATATATCCATCTAAAATTACACTCATAATCTTCATTCCAATTATCTACAGGGATAATCAGGTTACCCAAAAACCCAGGTCACCATTTTGGTTTCTTTCTTTCTTTCTTTATTTTTCAGTTAATTGCCCTAACCTTGTGTATCCAAGTTTTTTTTTTTTAATTGAACTACTTTACAAGTACATTCCTTACATGGATGCACATTTACATTAATAGTTACATGCTGTGATAAAAATAATATGGCAATGAGTAGATCTCTAGATTATACATAGAAACACTATTTGGCCATATTTCAGTATTTTAAATGTTTGTTAGTAGTAACTCTTGGATAAAAAAGTGTATTTCTGCCCAGTGACCACCAATAAAGGACTTCTGGCTAAACACTACATTCAAGATTATTGTTGGTTGGTTTTAAAATTTAGATTCTTCCCTGTCTTCATCAGAGTACAAATTTTTCAGCTTTCTATAATCACAGGTGATCTTCCTTCCTTCTATTAACCAAAGTCAACCCCTGTGGTGCAGTAGTACTTATATACATTGTAAGAGAAATAAAATGATTTTTTAAAATTCAATTTTACTTCCTTTAATATTTCATTACCATTTCTTTTTCTCCCTTTCTTTCTCCTCCTTTGATAGTGCAGCCCCCCCCCCATTTCTAAAGTTCTAAGTCACAAAACTTGTTTCAAATTCTACTTAATGATTCTTATAGTAGCCAGATAAATTTCCTATAATTAAATGCAATATATTTGAATGACATTCATTAATTATACCACTCACAAGTATTTATCATATACCTACTATATGTCAGATATTTATAATAATTTCTGGAGATAAAAAGATAAATGAAACATAGCCACTTCTCTCTAAGAGCTCATAGTTCCCTGAAGGAAGTAGATATGCAAATAAATAAATTGCAATCAATATGGCACTACAGGAACAAAAACTGTGCCATTATCAAGAACAGAATAAATATTTCTGTCTGACAGACATTTTGAAGGAAACATTGAGGTGGCAACATTTAAACTGTTTTGGCAGAAATTCTCTAGGTGTTTACCAATTTTTCTGTAGTTTCTCCATTGAATTTTCCTGCTAGGCTGCATTTCCTGGGCCTTTGCATCTAGATGAGACCATGTGATTACTTCTCACTAGTGGAAACAGAAATGACATATACCATTACCACTAGTAGCCTTTAGAAACCTCTCTAAAGATCTTTATTCTTTCAACACTTAATTGAATATAGCGGATCCAGTGGAAGACTCTGAAAGTATACCTTAGAAAATCACATTGTTGAACTAAAAGGAGCCTGGGTCCCTGAATTACTGTGTGGAAGGCAGCTGGCCAAATACCCACTGGTGTGAAATATATCTTTTGTATTATGTTTAACCACTGAGTTTTGGGGCTATTTATTATAACAATTGGTCTACCCTCATACACTACCATTACTATATACAGTCCATATATTGGAGATTCAACAGTTAAGACAAAGAAGGGTTGAAGGAAATTATAGAAATAAGCAACACCAACAGATTAATTCATAAAAAATAGTAGAATATTCAGAGAACAGTGGCCATCAGTGAAGAATTTTATGTCATCCCGCAGGAGTGCACTGTGAGGCCTTAGGTGAATGTCAGAAAATGGAACAGTAACTTAGATTTTAGAGGGCTTTATATAGCACAAAGGAAATGAAAATCAGCAAAAAAAAAAAAAAAAAAAGTTTTTTTAAAGAGAAAAAAACATAAATGACATGAGTAGGTCTAGTTTCCTTCCACCATCCTTTTCTTTCTCTTTTTCTTTTTCCTTTTTTGAAGGGAGATTACTCCTGATAGTTTAATGGTCTTAAAGTGAGAAACACTG
Source organism: Phocoena sinus (assembly GCF_008692025.1). Taxonomy (NCBI): domain Eukaryota; kingdom Metazoa; phylum Chordata; class Mammalia; order Artiodactyla; family Phocoenidae; genus Phocoena; species Phocoena sinus. Next base: position 64,228,635 of record NC_045763.1, read on the forward strand.
GGTGGGTGTCTGTGAAGTCAATTAGAACACCACCAATGCAGTTCAGAAGTGATATGATAGGGCTTGTGTATATGATTAGGGCCTTGTCCAAAGAGAAGTCTGGACTTTGACCCCAGCTCCTGGATGGTAATCTCTAAATCCTTGAAATTTTCTGTGTGATATGAGTATATTTGTTTTTCGTTGTAGACCCCTCGGACATCTTTTGTTAGTTTACTCTAAAGAAATGATTCAGGGTGAGAGCAGCCACACACCTTATAGTCTTAGGTAGGGGCTGGCTATATCGTAAACCCCAACCATATAATATAGGGTAGGGGCTTTGGATGATGCAACATCAGTCAATGTAGAGACTGAGTCCAATTTAAATTCCACTTATATGTGTTACCTAGAATAGTCAAATTCATAGAGTCAGAAAGTACATTGGTAGATGCCAGGGGCCAGGGGTGGGAGGCTGGGAAGGGGGAATGGGGAGTTACCGTTTAAAGGAGACAGAGTTTCAGTTTAGGAAGGTGAAAAATTCAGGAGATGGATGATGGTGAGAGTTGCATAACAATGTCAATGTACTTAGTGACACTGAACTGTACAGTTAAGTATGGTTAAAATAGTACCTTTTATATTATATGATTTTACCACAATAAAAAAATATTTAATAAAACAAGCATATTTTTAAGTTCAACATGGGCAATGGATCCATCAATCATGTCTACACAATAAAGTTTCAATGAAAACTGTGATCACTAAAGCTTGGGTAAACTCCCAGAATTGGCAACACTCTGTGTATATTATCATACATTGATGTTGGTAGGGCAACCCATCCTGAGGACAACAGAAGTCTTTCATGGAATGTTCCCAGATTCCACCCAGTATGTCTCTTCCTCTGACTAGTTTTCTGTATCCTCTTCAGTAAAAATTATAACCACGAGTATAATAGGTTTCAGTAAGATCTGTGAGCCTTTTTATTGAATTATTAAACCTGAGGATGGTTTTGAGAAATCCTCAAACTTGCAGTTGATGTCAGAAATTAGGATCGTCTTGTGTGGATGCTTCTTTCTAACTTTGTAATTGGACTCTAACTGTTTGCATTTGGGGTTAGAAGTCTTGGGTAAATGTGACAGTATGGAGGATTGTGAACTTAACTTCATAGCTTGGCTAACTCCAGGTAGTCTGGATTAGGGATGGGAAATAAATTTGATCTTTTGAGTTATCTCTAGGGATGTTAGTGGAACACTTCCTCCCTACTCTTCTAAATAATATTGACTTCTTTATATTATGCCTTATTACTGCCCAGGGAGTGGAATAAGGTAATCTAAATACCTTGGGAGAGAAACAGGGCCTGTAACTCAACCTACTTTCTCTTCCTTCTTTTTCTTCAGAGGCAGCTTCTTGCAGGAAATAAGCATGCTAGTTTAGTGCTCTCCACTTAAATTGTATTGGGCTGGCTGCAATGGGGAGGATAACTTAACAGATTTCTAATGTGGTAATGTGTCTGCTTCTGAGATTTAGTACTAGGAAATTCATTGTTCCCACACATCTAAGCCAGTTTCTCCTACCTACATTATTAATAAAGTTATAAATTGATTTCCATTTTCTGAGTCTGCCCATTTCTCAATTCATCCAGAATTTGAGCAGGGTAAATAGAGTTAATTACTGCTCCTCCGTCATCCTGTTCAGAATCTCAGTAATTAGAAGTAGATATCTGGGGAACAATTTTCTTAATGAGAAAGAATATAGGATAGATTAATAAATTTTCATGATGTGGATGGCAAGTTTCCACTAGCCATTGTACCAGATATTTTTTGCACCTATTTACTATCATCTATTAAGGCAGCTGCAATAAAGGTGTACAACAGTGACTAGTTTGGGAAAACATTTTTAAAATTAGAATTAACATGATTTGAAAGCTATCAGGTTTGAGAAAAGAAAGAGATATGTGAATTTATAGCTTGAGAAATTTGGTAGGGGGGAAAGGGATAAATTGGGAGATTGGGCTTGACATATACACACTACTATATATAAAATAGATAATTAATAAGGACTTATTGTATAGCACAGGGAATGTTTCTCAATACTCTGTAATGACCTGTAAGGGAAAAAAAATCTAAAAAAGAGTGGATATGTGTATAGGTATAACTGATTCACTTTGCTGTACACCTGAAACTACCACAATATTTTAAATCAACTGTACTCCAATAAAAATTTTAGAAAAAAAAAGAGATTGAGATATGATAAAATAATAAATTTCCATGTGAATCTGGGGAGACAATGATGATTTCACTTGTGAACATATGAATTTTGAGGTTTTATATAGGACATGTAGATGAGATGTCTGGAAGGGTAACCTAGACAACTGGAAAATATAGCTGTTAACAAAGGCTAAGAGAACTGCATTTTTTTTTTAATCTTCAGAAACCTATACCTTCACATTTCTATCTCATTTAAGCTGAACTTGATTTTGACATCACTCCTAAATCAGAAAGAACATATAAAGTCTGACCATACTTAGAAGCTAGGCATATATTTAAGTAATTTCTTTTTTTTTTTTTTTTTTTTGCGGTATGCGGGCCTCTCACTGCTGTGGCCTCTCCTGTTGCAGAGCACAGGCTCCAGATGCGCAGGCTCAGCGGCCATGGCTCACGGGTTCAGCCACTCCGCAGCACGTGGGATATTCCCGGATTGGGGCACGAACCCGTGTCCCCTGCATCGGCAGGCGGACTCTCAACCACTGCGCCACCAGGAAAGCCCTAAGTAATTTCTTTCTATCCTAAACATGGTATATTAGCTCCATTAAAGCCTCATATCAGAGGAGAATATCAGTAAAGTGGTGGAATAAGAGGTTTCAAAGAAACATCAATTTGAACAATTATCCACACCAAAAAAATACCTTTACAAGAGCTAAGGATTCCAGGTGAGAGATTATAGCAACTGAGTAGAGCACAGAAATAAGAAAAGATGCATGGAAGAGGGTATGATGGACAATCTCACCCCTTCCTCAAATCTGGGTAGTCCAATTCCAAGAAAGATACCCTCTCCATGGGGAAGGAGAATGAAGTGAGCACCAGACTTCACTATGAACTCCAGCACTAAACCTGCCTCAGTGAACCTCAGTAGCAGGTCAGCACCTGTGCACTCAGAACGCAGCTCATCACGATGGACCAAGGCAAAAGGCCCACCCAAGTGCCAGGGCAATTTACATAGACTCAGACTCAAGGCCCTTCCCAGAACCAGGTTGGCCCCTGCAGATCCAGTCTCCAGGCTTGATAGAGTGGAGCCAGTCATAATTTACACTGGTGGTCCTTGGTGCCAGGTAGGCACCCACAGACCCAGGATCCAGGGCCTATCACATGAACATATGTCCCAGGACTGTCACTGTGGACTCAGCTTACAAGCCTGTATTTTGGACCCAAGTATCATATCTGTCCATGTGGACCCACGCTTCAGGCCCATTCCCATGAACTCAGACACCAGGCCTGCCCACCTGCTGACCCAGGCACCAGATGAGTCTGCCCACAGACCCAACAAAATGACCCTTCCAGAATCTCTGCTCAAAATGATTGGTGAAAGGTTTTAGCTGCTAAACCCAGTTAGTAAAGACTTAAAGAGGTGCCTACTTCTTCAAATTTGTAGACACAAATACAAGGCCCTAAGAATTATGAATAATCAGGGAAACATAATACCATCATGGATACAGAATTAAGCACCAAAAACCAATCATAAAACAACAGAGATTTATTAATTGCCTGATAAAAAATTCAAAATAATTATCTTGAAGAATAGCGAACTGCAAGAGAAGACAGACAACTAAACAAAATCAGTAAAACAATACATGAACATCATGAGAATTTCAACAGAGATATAAACAGCATAAAAAGAATCAAACAGAACTGATTCTATAGAATTCTAGAATTCTAAAGAGCTGAAGAACACAATGACTGAACTAGAAACTTCCATTGAGAACTTCAACAGCATACTCAGTAAAGCAGAAGAAAGGATCAGTGAGCTTGAATAGGGCATTTGATATTACCCAGTCAGAAGACACAAAGAAATAAGAGTGAACTAGAGTGAAGAAAGTCTACAGGACTTATGGGATACCACTAAACAAAACAATATATGCATTATATAGTCCTAGAAGAAGCAGAGAAAGAAAAAGGAGCAGAAACCATACTTAAAGAAATAATTAGAGAAAACTTCCCTAATCTGGAGAAAGAACTAAACATCCAGATCCAAGTAGCCTAAAGAATTTCAAATACAAGAAATATAAAGAGATCTTAAATGGGACACATTTTAATAAATTTTCAAAATTCAAAAACAGAGAATTCTGAAAGCAGAAAAAGAAAAACAACTCTTCAGATATAAAGGGATCCCCATAAGCACATATTGGACTTGTCAGCAGAAACCTCATAGTCAGGAGAGATTAGGATAATATATTTACAGTTCTGAGAGAAAAAAATCCTGATCTTCAAGAAAAGTACACTTGGCAAGGCTGTTATTTAGAAAGGAAGGAGATTTTTAAAATTTCCCAGAAAAGCAAGCTGTCGTAGTTCATCACCACTATACCTGCCTTAGAAGAAATACTAAAAGGAGTTCTTCAAGTTGGAATGAAAGGATGCTAACCAACAATATGAAAACATTATGCTAAGTGAAAAAAAAGGCACAGAAATACAAATACTGCATTATCCTACTGATATGTCGAATCTAAAAATCTTGAGCTTATAGAAACAGATTAGAATAATAGTTACCAGAGTCTGAGATGGTGGGGGAAGCGGGGAGATATTAGTTAATAGGTATAAAGTTGCAGTTCTGTAGAGAAAATAAGGCTAGAAATCTAATGTACAGCATGATGACTATGGTTAATAATATTATATAGAATATTGGAAATATGCTAGAGAGTAGACTTCAGGTGCTCTTATCACACACAAAAAATGGTAACTATTTAAGAAGATAATATGTTAATTAGCTTGACTACATAATCATTTCACTATGTGTATGTATATTAAATGGTCATGCTGTACATCTGAAACACATACAATTTTTATTTAAAAGAAAATATATACAAACTCACTTTATATACTAAAATTTTTTGAACTCATATAACTTTGGCATAAGTTCAGAAAAAGTGGAAAAGTATGGTCAGAAACAATTTTTTTATATCCAAGTTTCCAGAATAAGCAAAGAATCATGCCAATAGATGATCTTTAAAATAGATGATTTGAAAGACTACAATAAAGGACTGTTCAGCCACGATAAAATCAATTTTCTGATTTTAAAAGAAGTAGGTAGTATGACTCACTTGGGGCTAAATGTAAGCCAAGACATTTTTTTATTTCTTGATCTTTAATAGACTTTTCGAAAGTGTTAGAGAACTAACTCAGGGATCTTAGTCTCTTTACTAAGTGCTCTAGTAAACCATTATTTACTTCAAAGTGCTTCAAACTGTGTCATACTTTTTCATCTGGAAATAAAATCAGTGTGTGCATCTAACTTTAATATGGTGTTTACCCTGACCTGTGGCCCTGTGCACAGCTAGGGAAGATAAGAAATTTCAGGTTTTCAAGAATCAGGTAGGGGGACCTTGAAGATGGCGGAAGAGTAAGACGCGGAGATCGCCTTCCTCCCCACGGATACACCAGAAATACATCTACACGTGGAACAACTCCTACAGAACACCTACTGAAGGCTGGCAGAAGACCTCAGACCTCCCAAAAGGCAAGAAACTCCCCACGTACCTGGGTAGGGCAAAAGGAAAAACAGAGACAAAAGAATAAGGACGGCACCTGCACCAGTGGGAGGGAGCTGTGAAGGAGGAAAAGTTTCCACACACTAGGAAGCCCCTCCGCGGGCGGAGACTGTGGGAGGCGGAGGGGGGAGCTTCGGGACCACGGAGTAGTGCACAGCGACGGGTGCGGAGGGCAAAGCGGGGAGATTCCTGCACAGACGATCGGTGCCAACCGGCACTCACCAACCCGAGAGGCTTGTCTGCTCACCCGCCGGGGCGGGCGGGGCTGCGAGCTGAGGCTCGGGTTTCGGTTTTGGACGGAGCGCAGGGAGAGGACTGGGATTGGCGGCTTGAAAATAGCCTGAAGGGGTTAGTGCACCACGACTATCCGGGAGGGAGTTCGGGGAAAAGCCTGCACCTGCCGAAGAGGCAAGAGACTTTTTCTTCCCTCTTTGTTTCCTGGTGCGCGAGGAAAGGGGTTTAAGAGCGCTGCTTAAAGGAGCTCCAGAGATGGGCGCGAGCCGCGGCTAAAAGCGCGAACCCCAGAGACGGGCGCGAGCCGCGGCTAAAACCGCGGACCCCAGAGACGGGCGGGAGACGCTAAGGCTGCTGCTGCCGCCACCAAGGGGCCTGTGTGCGAGCACAGGTCACTCTCCACACCCCTCTTCCGCGGAGCCTGTGCAGCCCGCCACTGCCAGGTTCCCGGGATCCAGGGACAACTTCCCCGGGAGTACGCACGGCGGGCCTCAGGCTGGCGCAACGTCACACCGGCCTCTGCCGCAACGTCACGCTGCCTCTGCCGCCGCAGGCCCGCCCCGCACGCAGTGCCCCTCCTTCCCCCATCCCCCAACCCCCGGCCTCAGTGAGCCGGAGCCCCCGAATCAGCGGCTCCTTTAACCCCGTCCTGTCTGAGCAAAAAACAGACACCCTCCAGCGACCTACACGCAGAGGCAGGGCCAAATCCAAAGCTGAGCTCCTGTGAGCTGTGAGAACAAAGAAGAGAAAGGGAAATCTCTCCCAGCAGCCACAGAAGCAGCGGATTAAAGCTCCACAATCAACATGATATACCCTGCATCTGTGGAATACCTGAATAGACAAGGAATGATCCCAAATTGAAGAGGTGGAATTTAGGAGCGAGGTCTGTGATTTTTTTCCCTTTTCCTCTTTTTGTGAATGTGTATGTGTATGCTTCTGTGTGAGATCTTGTCTGTATACTCTTGCTTCCACCATTTGTCCCAGGGCTCTATCCGTCCATGGTTTTTTTTAAAAATTTTTTTCTTAATAATTAATTTTAATTGTAATAACTTTATTATACTTTACCTTCTTTCTTTCTTTCTTTCTTTCCTTCCTTCCTTCCCTCCTTTAGACAACAAATCACCCCAAATTGGGGAGGTGGTCTCTGAGAGCAAGATTTATGATTTTTCCCCCTTTACCTCTTTTTGTGAACGTGTATGTGTATGCTTCTGTGTAAGATTTTCTCTGTATAGCTTTGCTTCCAACATTTGTCCTAAGGTTCTATCCGTCCCTTTTTTTTTTCTAAATATTTTTAATTCAATAACTATATTATACTTTATTTTATTTTTACTGTATCTTCTTTCTTTCTGTCTTCCTTCCTTCTTTCCCTCCTTCCTTCCTTCCTTCCTCCCTCCCTCCCTCCCTCCTTTCTTTCCTTCTTTGCTTCTTTCTTCCTTCCTTCCTTTCCTCCTTTCCTTCTTTCTTTACTCATACTTCTACTAATTCTCTCTTCTTTTTCTCCCTTTTATTCTGAGCCATGTGGACGAAAGGCTCTTGGTGCTCCAGCCCAGGAGTCAGGACTCTGCCTCTGAGGTAGGAGAGCCAACTTCAGGACACTGGTCAACAAGAGACCTCCCAGCTCCACATAATATTAAACGGTGGAAATCTCCCAGAGACCTCCATCTTAACACCAGCACCCAGCTTCACTCAACGACCAGCAAGCCACAGTGCTGGACACCCTATGCCAAACAACTAGCAAAACAGGAACACAACCCCACCCATTAGCAGAGAGGCTGCCTAAATTCATAATAAGGCCACAGACACCCCAAAACACACCACCAGACATGAACCTGCCCACTAGAGAGACAAGATCCAGCCGCATCCAGCACAACACAGGCACTAGTCCCCTCCACCAGGAAGCCTACACAACCCACTGAAACAACCTTAGCCACTGGAGACAGACATCAAAAACAACGGGAACTACGAACGTGCAGCCTGCAAAAAGGAGACCCCAAACACAGTAAGATAAGCAAAATGAGAAGACAGAAAAACACACAGCAGATGAAGGAGCAAGATAAAAACCCACCAGACCTAACAAATGAAGAGGAAATAGGCAATCTACCTGAAAAAGAATTCAGAATAATGATAGTAAGGATGATCCGAAATCGTGGAAGTAGAATGGACAAAATGCAAGAAACAGTTAAAAAGGACCTAGAAGAAATAAAGATGAAACAAGCAATGATGAACAACGCAATAAATGAAATTAAAAATACTCTAGATAGGATCAATAGCAGAATAACTGAGGCAGAAGAACGGATAAGTGACCTGGAAGATTAAGTAGTGGAAAGAACTACTGCAGAGCAGAATAAAGAAAAAAGAATGAAAAGAACTGAGGACAGTCTCAGAGACCTCTGGGACAACATTAAATGCACCAACATTCGAATTATAGGGGTTCCAGAAGAAGAAGAAAAAAAGAAAGGGACTGAGAAAATATTTGAAGAGATTATAGTTGAAAACTTCCCTAATATGGGAAAGGAAATAGTTAATCAAGTCCAGGAAGCAAAGAGAGTCCCATATAGGATAAATACAAGGAGAAATACGCCAAGACACATATTAATCAAACTGTCAAAAATTAAATACAAAGAAAACATATTAAAAGCAGCAAGGGAAAAATAACACACAGGGAATCCCCATAAGGTTAACAGCTGATCTCTCAGCAGAAACCCTACAAGCCAGAAGGGAGTGGCAGGACATACTGAAAGTGATGAAGGAGAAAAACCTGCAACCAAGATTACTCTACCCAGCAAGGATCTCATTCAGATTTGATGGAGAAATTAAAACCTTTACAGACAAGCAAAAGCTGAGAGAGTTCAGCACCACCAAACCAGCTTTACAACAAATGCTATAGGAACGTCTCTAGACAAGAAACACAAGAGAAGGAAACGACCTATAATAAGGAACCCAAATCAATATAGAAAATGGGAATAGGAACATACATATCGATAATTACCTTAAATGTAAATGGACTAAATGCTCCCACCAAAAGACACAGATTGGCTGAATGGATACAAAAACAAGACCCTTGTATATGCTGTCTATAAGAGACCCACTTCAGACCTAGAGACACATAGAGACTGAAAGTAAGGGGATGGAAAAAGATATTCCATGCAAATGGAAACCAAAAGAAAGCCGGAGTAGCAATTCTCATATCAGACAAAATAGACTTTAAAATAAGGACTATTAAAAGGGACAAAGAAGGACACTACATAATGATCAAGGGATCGATCCAAGCAGAAGATATAACAATTGTAAATATTTATGCACCCAACATAGGAGCACCTCAATACATAAGGCAAATACTAACAGCCATAAAAGGGGAGATCGACAGTAACACATTCATAGTAGGGGACTTTAACACCCCACTTTCACCCATGGACAGATCATCCAAAATGAAAATAAATAAGGAAACACAAGCTTTAATTGATACATTAAACAAGATGGACTTAATTGATATTTATAGGACACTCCATCCAAAAACAACAAAATACACATTTTTTTCAAGTGCTCATGGAACATTCTCCAGGATAGATCATATCTTGGGTCACAAATCAAGCCTTGGTAAATTTAAGAAAACTGAAATTGTATCAAGTATCTTTTCTGACCACAACGCCATGAGACTAGATATCAATTACAGGAAAAGATCTGTAAAAAATACAAACACATGGAGGCTAAACAATACACTACTTAATAATTAAGTGATGACTGAAGAAATCAAAGAGGAAATAAAAAAATACCTAGAAACAAATGACAATGGAGACACAACGACCCAAAACCTATGGGATGCAGCAAAAGCAGTTCTAAGGGAGAAGTTTATAGCAATACAAGCCCACCTTAAGAAGCAGGAAACATCTCGAATAAACAACCTAATCTTGCACCTCAAGCAATTAGAGAAAGAAGAACAAAAAAACCCCAAAGCTAGCAGAAGGAAAGAAATCATAAAAATCAGATCAGAAATAAATGAAAAAGAAATGAAGGAAATGATAGCAAAGAACAATAAAACTAAAAGCTGGTTCTTTGAGAAGATAAACAAAATAGATAAACCACTAGCCAGACTCATCAAGAAAAAAAGGGAGAAGACTCAAATCAATAGAATTAGAAATGAAACAGGAGAAGTAACAACTGACACTGCAGAAATAAAAAAAATCATGAGAGATTACTACAAGCAACTCTACGCCAATAAAATGGACAATCTGGAAGAAATGGACAAATTCTTAGAAATGCACAACCTGCCAAGACTGAATCAGGAAGAAATAGAAAATATGAACAGACCAATCACAAGCACTGAAATTGAAACTGTGATTAAAAATCTTCCAACAAACAAAAGCCCAGGACCAGATGGCTTCACAGGTGAATTCTATCAAACGTTTAGAGAAGAGCTAACACCTATCCTTCTCAAACTCTTCCAAAATATAGCAGAGGGAGGAACACTCCCAAATTCCTTCTACGAGGCCACCATCACCTTGATACCAAAACCAGACAAGGATGTCACAAAGAAAGAAAACTACAGGCCAATATCACTGATGAACATAGATGCAAAAATCCTCAACAAAATACTAGCAAACAGAATCCAACAGCACATTAAAAGGATTATACACCATGATCAAGTGGGGTTTATTCCAGGAATCCAAGGATTCTTCAATATACGCAAATCTATCAATGTGATAAACCATATTAACAAATTGAAGGAGAAAAACCATATGATCATCTCAATAGATGCAGAGAAAGCTTTCGACAAAATTCAACGCCCATTTATGATAAAAGCCCTCCAGAAAGTAGGCATAGAGGGAACTTTCCTCAAAATAATAAAGGCCATATATGACAAGCCCACAGCAAACATCATCCTCAATGATGAAAAACTGAAACCATTTCCACTAAGATCAGGAACAAGACAAGGTTGCCCACTCTCACCACTTTTATTCAACATAGTTTTGGAAGTTTTAGCCACAGCAATCAGAGAAGAAAAGGAAATAAAAGGAATCCAAATCGGAAAAGAAGAAGTAAAGCTGTCACTGTTTGCAGATGACATGATACTATACATAGAGAATCCTTAAGTTGCTACCAGAAAACTACTAGAGCTAATCAATGAATTTGGTAAAGTAGCAGGATACAAAATTAATGCACAGAAATCTCTGGCATTCCTATATACTAATGATGAAAAATCTGAAAGTGAAATCAAGAAAACACTCCCATTTACCATTGCAACAAAAAGAATAAAATATCTAGGAATAAACCTACCTAAGGAGACGAAAGACCTGTATGCAGAAAATTATAAGACACTGATGAAAGAAATTAAAGATGATACAAATAGATGGAGAGATATACCATGTTCTTGAATGGGAAGAATCAACATTGTGAAAATGACTCTACTACCCAAAGCAATCTACAGATTCAATGCAATCCCTATCAAACTACCACTGGCATTTTTCACAGAACTAGAACAAAAAATTTCGCAATTTGTATGGAAACACAAAAGACCCCGAATAGCCAAAGCAATCTTGAGAACGAAAAAAAGGAGCTGGAGGAATCAGGCTCCCTGACTTCAGACTATACTACAAAGCAACAGTAATCAAGACAGCATGGTACTGGCACAAAAACAGAAAGATAGATCAGTGGAACAGGACAGAAAGCCCAGAGATAAACCCACGCACATATGGACACCTTATCTTTGATAAAGGAGGCAGGAATGTACAGTGGAGAAAGGACAGCCTCTTCAATAAATGGTGCTGGGAAAACTGGACAGGTACATGTAAAAGTATGAGATTAGATCACTCCCTAACACCATACACAAAAATAAGCTCAAAATGGATTAAAGACCTAAACGTAAGGCCAGAAACTATCAAACTCTTAGAGGAAAACATAGGAAGAACACTCTATGACATAAACCACAGCAAGATCCTTTCTAACCCACCTCCTAGAGTAATGGAAATAAAAACAAAATAAACAAATGGGACCTAATGAAACTTCAAAGCTTTTGCAGAGCAAAGGAAACCATAATCAAGACCAAAAGACAACCCTCAGAATGGGAGAAAACATTTGCAAATGAAGCAACTGACAAAGGATTAATCTCCAAAATTTACAAGCAGCTCATGCAGCTCAATAACAAAAAAACAAACAACCCCATCCAAAAATGGGCAGAAGACCTAAATAGACATTTCTCCAAAGAAGACATACAGAATGCCAACAAACACATGAAAGAATGCTCAACATCATTAATCATTAGAGAAATGTAAATCAAAACTACAATGAGATATCATCTCACACCAGTCAGAATGGCCATCATCAAAAAATCTAGAAACAATAAATGCTGGAGAGGGTGTGGAGAAAAGGGGACACTCTTGCACTGCTGGTGGGAATGTGAATTGGTTCAGCCACTATGGAGAACAGTGTGGAGGTTCCTTAAAAAACTACAAATAGAATTACCATACGACCCAGCAATCCCACTACTGGGCATATACCCTGAGAAAACCGAAATTCAAAAAGAGTCATGTACCAAAATGTTCATTGCAGCTCTATTTACAATAGCCCGGAGATGGAAACAACCTAAGCGCCCATCATCGGATGAATGGATAAAGAAGATGTGGCACATATACACAATGGAATATTACTCAGCCTTAAAAAGAAATGAAATTGAGCTCTTTGTAATGAGATGGATAGACCTAGAGTCTGTCATACAGAGTGAAGTAAGTCAGAAAGAAAAAGACAAATACCGTATGCTAACACATATATATGGAATTTAAGGGAAAAAAAATGTCATGAAGAACCTAGGGGTAAGACAGGAATAAAGACGCAGACCTACTGGAGAACGGACTTGAGGATATGGGGAGGGGGAGGGGTGAGTTTTGACAGGGCGAGAGAGAGTCATGGACATATACACACTAACAAACGTAATAAGGTAGATAGCTGGGGGGAAGCAGCCGCAAGGCACAGGGATATTAGCTCGGTGCTTTGTGACAGCCTGGAAGGGTGGGATGGGGAGAGTGGGAGGGAGGGAGACGCAAGAGGGAAGACATATGGGAACATATGTATATGTATAGCTGATTCACTTTGTTATAAAGCAGAAACTAACACACCATTGTAAAGCAATTATACCCCAATAAAGATGTTTAAAAAAAAAAAAGAAGAATCAGGTAGCCTGTTTGTGTTGAGAATCTATAACTTGATTGGTTGTTTGATTTTCACATGCAATCTGGATTGTATTTGTAGAAGGTTAAGGAAAAATGGAATGAGAAATAAAAAAACTGGGGAAAAAGACCAGGCATTGCAGGTGACAGAACCCCCTAGAACTCCTCACTCTCATCTTTACTATCCATATACTCTGTGCCCACTTATTCATAATCCTTTTCCAGGGTGGCCACGTCCTCTTGGGCCTCAGAGAACTCCCCTTTCTCCATGCCCTTGTCCACATATCAGTGTACAAATACCTACCTGGCATATAGAACATCTCAGGAAGGGGAACAAACAAGAAAATGCTTACAGGGATTGGGATATACAAAAAAAAAAACAAAAAAAAAAACATGAATACAATTTGTCAGTCCTTATTTAACACCAGGGACTTCTGATTTCAAGATCCATATCTTCAGCAAAATAATGACTCATATTTTAATGTGGTAGGATTTCTCTGGAGGAAACTGTTAAGCAAGCAGTGTGGAACAGAAAGCATGTCCCAAACACTTTGAAATAATAGCAAACACTTAAAATGTGCCTTCCTCTGTTCTTGATATGCTGAAGATATACAAGCTTATTTAATACCAATAAAGTCCATATGATTATTCTATTTGATAGATGAGTGAACTGAGGCAAAGAATGGTTTAATAACTTGCCCAAACTCATGGACCTAGTGTATTATTCATGGTTCTCCAGAGAAACAGAACCAACAGGATGTGTGTACATATATTCAGTATGTGTCATACAATTGCTATGAAAATGTGGGTACTGGCAAGTCCAAAACCTGCAGGGCAGGTTGAGAAACTGGAGACTCGAGGAAGAGCTGATGTTACAGATTGAGTCCAATGCAGTCTGGAGGCAGAATTCACTCTTCCTTGGGGGACCTCAGTCATTTTCTCTTAAGACCTTCCGCTAATTGGATGAATTCCACCCACACGAAGGAGGGTAATTTGCTTTACTCAAAGTCTACCAATTTAAATATTAACCTCATCTAAAAAATACCTACCTATTCAGCAACACTGAAGTACTGTGGCCTACCAAGTTGATATATAAATTGAACCAGTGTATCTAAATAGTAAAATGAGAGGATAAACCCAAACAATGCTCACTGAAACTTTAAAAAGCTCCAGTTGAGAAGAGGAGTGAAGAAATAGTGACAAGGAAAACTATTTAGCCCAAAGAAAAATTTGTGAAGTGTTCTATTTCTTTTCCACAATCCACTCTTCTAGTCTATTATTTTTATCTTCTCTTCTTGAGTTAGTGCTATCAAAGTGTCCACTGACAATAGATGAAGGCTCACCATTTCAAAATGATTTTGTTGTCATCATGGAATAGCATGATAGAATAAGAAGGTACATACATATTTGGAGTCAGTTCTTATTTCTACTTTAGGTTCTCACAATACTTGTGGCATATCTGGATAACCATGGGCAAGACAGTAAATTTCAGTGTCCTATTTTTTTTTTAATCTGTAAAGTCGTGTAATAATAACTACTTCATAAAAAAGTTTTAAAACTGAAGTGCAAAAAGTTAGGCAATTTGCCCTTTTCAGTATGTGCCATACAAATAGGTACCCAATAAATGCTAATTCTTTTTCCCTCGAAACATATACAATTGCCAAAATTATTTCAAAACTCAAGTGAAACAATTTCTATTGGTGAATTTTTAATGTTAGTAACTGGAGGAAAGACCTTGAAGAAAGAGGAATCTGCTTTTCCAGTAATCTCCCTCCATTTATCTGTGTATCTATTTATCCATTTTCCTACTGTCATCTACCTAAAATAGAGAAATAAAACTATATTCATATAGTACTGATTCCATGTATGAAGCACTGTGCAGGGAAGGCATAAATAATATACATCATTTTATTTGACAATTCAACAAATATTTATTGAGTATATACTATGTGCTAGGCCAATTATATGTCCATGTTCAATGGCCTTTTATAGTAGTTTTTATTCTCATTTTACAAAAAAATTAAATATTTTATCCATGTCAGACAGGTAGGAAATAGTAAAGACGGTCAGAACTCATGACTCTTTACTCTCACTGACCTCATTTCTTACCATGTAACTTCCAGAAACTAAAGCAATCTACATAAATCCAGTCCTATAGAAATGACTCCAAGACCAAGGTTGGCAGAAATGTTTGTTGGTCAGACAGTTCTCACTCAGACTATTTCTGACTTTCTCTTTTATTGATTTGCTTGCTTCACGGTGAGTGGTAACATCATGATACTGTTTATTTGTCAGGGTACCAATATCAGTTAAAATCATGTTCTGAACACAAATTGAACTCATTTTAAACAGCAACACTGCTGTGATAAGAGTAAAGATAATTGTTATTACCTGATGTACTAGCCATGGAGATTAATTAAATAATTCTCCCAATTGCCCAGCCTATTAATATTGAATAACTCATATGTGAACAGATGGATCAGATTTGGCAGGTTTTTCCCACAATCTTTAAAAAAATATATCCTGACAGAATTTGTGCAGCCCTGCCATATTCCATGTCAGGCAGGCTTGTTTTAGATAATCAAGCTTTCCAAAAATTTAAAAGTGTTACTCAGAACTTGAAGCAAATAGAATACTTTTTATAGTGCAAGTGACAGGTGAACCAGCAGTCACATGAACTGCATATGTGCTTCAGAAGGGCATATCACAATTCAAACACAGGGAGGAACATGGTTCGAGACTAATTGCTCTCAGTTCTGACGTTTAAGCCAAAATCTAATAATAATAATTCAATGGAATGACATTTCCCTTGCATTATGCATCATGAGTGGGGCTATACAACGTCCTGGTCATTGATACTTGAAATGTATTGCTCTTGGAAAGTAAATATGTCTACTCAGTAGGAAGGCACAACAAATAATTACAGGCATCAAAGAGGAAAGCTTTGGATCCAGTATGGGGACTCTCTTAAAATGTCCTCTCAGAGCAATTTAAGAATAATTATTTTTTATGGAGTTTAAGTACAATATGACTTGCACTTGGCGATACAAATTAAATATATTTTCCCACTTAACCCCTGGGACAACACTGATATGTTGGCATTTCTATCCCCATGTTACAGATTAGGATACTGAAGCTTAGAAAGATTAACTAACTGACCATTATCAAATAGTGCTTGGCAGAACCAAGATTTAAGCTCATTTTGTCTAATTCAAAGTCCAAACTCTTATCCACTAAGCCATACTGTCTCTCTATAAATGGCCTGGGAAAAGTAAGGGTAGAAATTGGATAAGAACTAATGTTTACAGTGTCTGATGCTGTCTATTAGGATCTGTGGTAGGTGTTTTACAGGTATACTCTTATTTAATACACAACCATATTAAGTAGGTAATATTTTCATTTTGCAGTCGAGAAAATTAAGTTTTAAAATTAGGTAATGTATCTTGGAGAATGTAGATGATAAGCAATGAGCCCAGGATCAAAAACCAGTTCAGTTAACCTCTAAACATTTCAGTCTTATTATGATCAAATAGTCATCCAAAACCAAGCCCATAAATGGGATAGTGCCTTCAACTTCTCCCTTTTCTCTACTACCCACGACCAAATAATACCTAAATGCTTCCAATTTTATCTTTTAAGTAAGTACAGACTCCACTTTCCCTTCCCCAAATCCTCAACCATTGTTAGTTTCAAGAACTCTTTATCTTTGACCAGAAAAATTCACCAAGAGTATGGCTGGTACTTGCTGAACTTCTCATTCTTCAT
Organism: Phocoena sinus; assembly: GCF_008692025.1. NCBI lineage: Eukaryota > Metazoa > Chordata > Mammalia > Artiodactyla > Phocoenidae > Phocoena > Phocoena sinus. Next base: position 64,245,525 of record NC_045763.1, read on the forward strand.
GGATGCTGCCAGATCATTACAGACCCACATTTTTCAGAACAAACACACAAACAGGTAAACAATCTTATTTTTTAAGGTTTATGACTTCTTTTGAAACCATCTTCTCCCCTTCTCTTTTGCCAAACTTAGAGTCAATTTCCTTATATATTGTTTTGACATGTGACCACAGTATCTTTCTATGATAAGACCTGAGTGATCTTGAGTAACTTCTACATTGATATAGGTGCCTTATCTATTGCTCTAGCCTCTTAGTTCACTTCACAATTATACTATTATATACCTAGAGTGATATTTCATGTTACCAAACCCTCCGTGCCTCCATGTCACTAAGAGAATAAAGTCCAAATTTTTAGATGTGCTATAGTTGAGCCTTCATGACTTCATTCATCTATTCCTCTCCAAATTCAACTTCTACCACTACCTCCTTTGCACTTTAAGTTCTAGCAATACTAAATAATTGTAGTTTTTTGTAATCACTAGAGTTTTTCTCATTTCTTTATTTTTGCATGCAACACTGACTCTGCCTGGGATATATTTCTCATTTTATTCACCTTGTTAAATCTTATACATCCTCAAGAGTTGCTTCAATATTGTCTTCTCTACCTTCCCTATATCAATGCTAAAGTTCAAGTTCTTCGAACTGTACCACGATGACCCTAAGTTAGAAAAAACTTAGGACTTTTCATCTGTGATGCTCTGAATTTGCTTTCCCTAGGGCTTTAGTAATACTATGGTCTCTGAATAAGATATTCCAGAGTTCAGGTTGCTAGTAAGTCCCTTGTCTCCAGGGTGGAAAACTGGATTACTAGATTAAAAAACCTGAAGACTCATGAAAACAGGGCTAGAGAGAATTAACATTCAGAGTGACAAATATGAGAGTCAGAGAAAAGAGTCTTATTTCAATATTCTGCTCTATCAGGTGGTATGTTGAGTTAGAGACTTGATAGAAACAAGATGTTTCTGGGTCAGTATAAAATTTCTGCCTATCTCTTGCTGTCACACATACACATACACACACAAATCCTCATCTTAATATTATGCATTTTAATGCATCTGTTAATTCAACAACACTTACTGGGTACATGTTACAGCAAAATATTGAACATTAAAATTTAAATATTTTGGTCTAAAATTTCAAAATATTACCCTCTAATAAGTGGAATAGATGCATACAACTGTATCTTTAAAAAAAAAAAAAGTTTATACTCCTTAGAAGAAATTTCCAAATGAAGTGCTATTGCTAGTTTGAGAAAGAGGAACACTTCTGGATGGGAAGTCAATTAGGGAGTCATAAGACACATAGTGTTTGTGCTGGGCCTTCCTTTAAAAGCAGTTAAGATTTGATTATATACAACCTGAAATGTTGGAATGACTTTGCCTTACTAAGAACCCTTTTAAGAAGTATTTACACAATTCATTTTCTTTCCTTCTTAAATAGAAAGATAAGTGAAGAGTGAATTTGTCTGTGCAGTCACAGAACAGAAGTTCAGAGATTATGTTAATTAATACATCAGATAATTTTGAATTAATTGCTATTGATACATAACTGATATCAATATAATTATGATTATGTATTAATAGTAATTAATGAATACATCAAAAATTTTGAAATGTTTAGTTTTCCTTTTAGTTATTCAACTACATGAAGACAAGTACTCTTTTTCATTGGAGTATATCATGAAAAATAATCCATAAATACTTGTTGGATGAATGAATGAGTGAATGAGCCATTTTTTCCTCCATTGAATATTGATTGGGAAGTTGATTTAACATATAAAAGTCTTTGGAGAACTTGAAAAGGAAGGTGATCATTGCGATTTAAAAGTGACTGAGATACTGGGTTGGCCAAAAATTTCGTTCGGTTTTTCCATAGGATGGCTCTAGTAGCTCTTAGTTGTCTTTAACTTCATTCGAAACAATTTTGCTGGATTGTATTGTGACAGCTTTCAGATCATAATGCATTAAAAAGCTTATCAAAATTGGTGAATTTTTGACTAGCCATTTTAATACTGAAGATGGAAGAAAAAAGGCAACATTTTTGGCATATTATGCTTTATTATTTCAAGAAAGGTAAAAACGCAACAGAAATGCAAGAAAAGATTTGTGCATTGTATGGAGAAGGTACTATGACTGATCAGACGTGTCGAAAGTGGTTTGAGAAATTTCTTGCTGGAGATTTCTCACTGGACGAGACTCCACTGTCGGGTAGACCAGTTGAAGTTGACAGCGATGAAATTGAGACATTAATTGAGAACAATCAATGTTATACCACGCAGGAGATAGCCGACAATACTCAAAATATCCAAATTATGTGTTGAAAATCATTTGCACCAGCTTGGTTATGTTAATCGCTTTGATGTTTGGGTTCCACGTAAGTTAAGCGAAAAAAACCTTCTTAACTGTATTTCCACATGCGATTCTCTACTTAAATGTAAAGAAAACATTCCATTTTTTAAACAATTGTGACAGGCAATGAGAAATGGATACAGTACAATAATGTGGAATGGAAGAGATTGTTGGGCAAGCAAAATAAACCACCACCAACCACACCAAAGACCAGTCTTCATCCAAAGAAGATGATGTGTATATGGTGGGATTCGAAGGGAGTCCTCTATTATGAGCTCCTTCTGGAAAACCAAATGATTAATTCCAACAAGCACTGCTCCCAGTTAGACCAAATGAAAGAAGCACTCAGTGAAAAACATCAGGAATTAGTCAACAGAAAAGGCATAATTTTCCATCAGGATAAGCAAGACTGCATGTTTCTTTGATGACCAGGCAAAAACTGTGACAGCTTGTCTGGGAAGTTCTGATTCATCTGCCATATTCACCAGACATGGTACTTTTGGATTTCCATTTATTTTCGGTCTTTACGAAATTCTCTTAATGGAAAAATTTCAATTCCCTGAAAGACTGTAAAAGACACCTGGAACATAAAGTTCTTGGTGAAAATGAAAAATGTGTCTTTTATTTTAACTTAAAAAACAAAGGAAAATTTTGGCCAACCCAATAATTCCAATTAATAAAAACTATTTCAGAGCTTTGAGTATCTTTATGAGGAGGGTGTATTTTTTTCCATAAAAATGTTATATGTTCATGGAAATTGATTCTATCCCTTGAACATAAGCAAAAACAAACAAAAAAACAAAAAACAGGGTAAAATAAAGTTTATCACAAAGAGATTAAGAATGCCAGAGAGGGGTCAAAATGGTGGAATAGGAGGACATGGAATTCATCTCTCCTCACAAGTACACATTTACAAATGGAACAATTCTCACAGAGCACCTGTTGAATATTAGCAGAAGAATTTGGACACCTAAATTACATGAAAAATCCCCTCACAACTGGGTAGGACAAAAGGAAGAAAAAATGGAATCAAAAAAGGAAACAGCAACCCTAGTGGGAAGCTGAAGGTGAGGAGAGGTTCCTGAACTCAGAAAAACCCTGCATGGTGGGGAAATCAACTGGGACAGAAAAAGAACTTTGGAAGATTGAAGGAGAATGCAGCCAATGGTCTGTGGAAGGCAGGACAACGTCAGAACTTCTTGCACTTTCTGTGCCACAGGCTTGCATACCCCAGCCTGAGTTGTGTGTCTCTTGTTACAGAGTGAGGCTGGGTGCTGGAAAGCGGGTTTGGCACCAAGGAGGGGACAGCTGTTTACTGTGAAAATAAACAGCCTGAAGAGACAGGAGTAAGGAGCTCCACAAATGGAAAAATTTGTGGAAAAAGTCTGGGACACCTAGAAGCAAGATGTCACTGTTGAGTGGTGTGCAAGAAGCAGGGCCACCATTGCAACCCCTTCCTCACCTGCCTACTTCAGCCTCCATGGGCACTGGAAGAGGCACCCATCTGAGCAATCTCACCTGTCCCTCAAGCTAAGGTCTCCTCTGCCCACGTAAGCCCTGGGGTCCTAAGCACAGACCATCACAAATCCTCCTTGGGAATCTCCTTGGGTCTTCCTAGGAAATGAGGCACCATTGTTGAGTGGCGCACAAGGGGTGGGGCCACTGCCACCCCCACATGCCAGCACCTGCCCCCAAGGGCACTGGGAGGGACTCCCACCAGAGCAAGTGCACCCTAGTCTGTTGCAACTGCCTGCCAGAGTTTTTTCTTTCCTCTGGCTGCACTGAGCAGTTTGTGGACTCTTTGTTCCTCAGCAAAGTGTTGGGCCTGGGCCTCCAGGGTGGGAGTCCTGAGTCCAGGACACTGGACTGCCAGAGAATTTTTGGGCACAGGGAATATTAATCAGTGTGTGTTTTCTTGAAGGTATCCATCTCGACACCAAGACCTGGCTCCAGCCAACTGTCTGCAGGCTCCAGTGCTAGGCACCTCACACCAAACAACCAGTAAGACAGGAACACAGTCTCACCTATCAGCAGACAAGCTGCCTAATGTCATACTAAGCTCACAGACACCCCAAAACACACCACCAGAGCACAGCCCTGCCCACCAGAGGGAAAATACTCAGCTCCACCCACCAGAGCACAGACACCAGTCCCTCACACTAGGAAGCCTACACAAACCCATGCACCAAGCTCACCCACGAGGGGGAAGACAAGAGGAACTACAACCCTGCAGTCTGTAGAAAGGAGAACATTAGACACAGTAAGTTAGACAAAATGAGATGACAGAGAAATATGGTGCAGATGAAGGAGCAAGGTAAAAACCACAAGACCAAATAAATGAAGAGGAAATGGGTAATCTACCTGAAAAATAATTCAGAGAAATGATAGTAAAGAAGATCCAAGATTTTGGAAGTAGAATGATGGCATAAATCAAGAAGATAAAAAAAATGTTTAATAAGGACTTAGAAGAACTAAAGAACAAACAATCTGTGATGAACAACACAATAACTGAAATGAAGAATATAGTAGAAGGAATCAGTAGCAGAATAACAGAGGCAGAAGAGCAGATAAGTGAGCTGGAAGATAGAATGGTGGAAATAACTGTCACAGAACACAATAAAGAAAAAAGAATGAAAATAATGAAAAGAAATGAGAACAGAGACCTCTGGGACAACACTAAACACACCAACATTCCAATTATAGAGGTCCCAGAAGAAGGAAAGAGAAAATGTCTGAGAAAATATTAGAAGAGATTATAGTCGAAAACTTCCTTAACATGGGAAAGGAAATAGTCAATCAAGTTCAAGAAATGCAGAGCCCCATACAAGATAAGCCCAAGGAGAAACACACCAAGACACATATTAATCAAACTAACAAAAATTAAATTTAAAGAAAAAATATTAAAAGCAGCAAGGGAAAAGCAACAAATAACATACAAGGGACTCCACATAAGGTTATCAGCTGATTCTTCAGCAGAAAATCTGCAGGCCAGAAGGGAGTGCAGGATATATTTAAAGTGATGAAAGGGAAAACCTATAACCAAGATTATTCTACTCAGCAAGTATCTCATATAGATTCGATGGAGAAATAAAAAGCTTTACAGACAAGCAAAAGCTAAGAGACTTCAGCACCACCAAACCAGCTTTACAACAAATGCTAAAGGAACTCTTCTAGATGGAAAACACAAGAGAGAAAAAACCTACAAAAACAAACACAAAACATGTAAGAAAATGGTAATGGGAACATACATGTCTATAATAATCTTGAATGTAAATGGATTAAATGCTCCAACCAGACCCAGACTTGCTAAATGGATACAAAAACAAGACCCCGTATATACATTATCTACAAGAGACACACTTCAGACCTAGGGACACACACAGACTGAAAGTGAGGGAATGGAAAAATATATTCCATGCAAATGGAAATCAAAAGAAAGCTGGAGTAGCAATTCTCATACCAGACAAAATACACTTTACAATAAAGACTATTGTAAGAGACAAAGAACAACACTACATAATGATCAAGGGATCAATCCAAGAAGAAGATATAACAATTGTAAATATTTATACACCTAACAGAGGAGCACTTCAATAAATAAGGCAAATGCTAACAGCCATAAAAGGGAAAATGAACAGTAACACAATAACAGTGGGGGACTTTAACACTCCACTTACACGAATGGATAGATTATCCAGACAGAAAATTAGTAAGGAAACACAAGCCTTTAATGATGCATTAAACAAGATAGACCTGATATTTATAGGACATTCCTTCCAAAAGCAGATGAATACAATTTCTTCTCAAGTGCACATGGAACATTCTTGAGGATAAATCACATCTTGGGTCACAAATCAAGCCTTGGTAAATTTAAGAAAATTGAGATCATATCAAGCATCTTTTCTGACCACAATGCTATGAGATTAGAAATCAATTACAAGAGAAAAATGTAAAAAACACAAACACATGCAGACTAAACAATATGGTACTAAATAACCAAGAGATCACCGAAGAAATCAAAGAGGAAATCAAAAAATACCTGGAAACAAATGACAAAAAAAACACGATGACCCAAAACCTATGTGATGCAGCAAAAGTAGTTATAAGAGGGAAGTTTATAGCAATACAATACTACCTCAAGAAATAAGAAAAATCTCAAATAAACAACATAACATTACACCTAAAACAACTAGAGAAAGAAGAACAAGGATAACCCAAAGTTAGTAGAAGGAAAGAAATCATAATGATCAAATCTGAAATAGATGAACTAGAAATGAAGAAAACTATAGCAAAGATCAATGAAACTAAAAGCTTGTTAATTTAAGAATATAAACAAAATTGATGAACTTTATCTAGACTCATCAAGAAAAAAAGGGAGAGGGCTCAAATCAATAAAATTAGAAATGAAAAAGGAGAAGTTATGACTGACACCACAGAAATACAAAGGATCATAAGAGACTACTACAAGCAACTATATGCCAATAAAATGGACAACCTGGAAGAAATGGACAAATTCTTGGAAAGGTACAACTTTCCAATCAAAGGTAATGTAATTGAAACTGTAATTAAAAGTCTTCCAACAAACAAAGGCCAGGACCAGATAACTTCACAGGTGAATTCTATCAAACATTCAGAGAAGTTAACACCTATCCTTCTCAAACTCTTTCAAAAATTGCAGAGGGAAGAACACTCTCAGACTTGTTCTATGAGGCCGCCATCAACGTCATGCCAAAATCAGACAAAGGTATCGTAAACAAAGGAAATTACAGACAAATATCACTGATTAACATAGACGAAAAATCCTCAACAAAATATGAGCAAACAGAATCCAACAACACATTAAAAGGATTATACACCATGAGAACTGAGATTTACCCTAAGGATGCAAGGATTCTTCAATATATGCAAATCAATCAATGTGATACACCACACTAACAAATTGAAGATTAAAAATTGTATGGTCTTCTCAATAGATGGAGAAAAAACACCTATTTATGATAAAAACTCTTCAGGAAGTGGGTATAGAGGGAACCTACCTTAAGATAATAAAGGCCATATATGACAAACCCACAGTAAACATCATTCTCAATGATGAAAAACTGAAAGCATTTCCTCTAAGATCAGGAACAAGGCAAGGATGTCCACTCTCAACACTATTATTCAACATAATATTGGAAGTTGTAGCCATGGCAATCAGAGAAGAAAAAGAAATAAAGGGAAGCCAAATTGGAAAAGAAGGTAAAACTGTCGCAGTTTACAGATGATATGATTCTATGCATAGAAAATCCTAAAAATGCCACCAGAAATCTACTAGAACTAATCAATGAATTTGGTAAGGTTGCAGGATACAAAATTAATGCACAGAAATTTCTTGCATTCCTATGCACTAACAAAGAAAGATCAGAAAGAGAAATTAAGGAAACTATCCCATTTACCATTGCAACAAAGAGAATAAAATCCCTAGGAATAAACCTACCTAAGGAGGCAAAAGACCTGTACTTGGAAAGCTATAAAACACTGAAGAAAGAATTTAAAGATGATACAAACTGATAGAGAGATATGCCATGCTCCTGGATTGAAAGAATCAATATTGTGAAAATGACCATACTACCCAAAGCAATCTACATTTTCAATACAATCCCTATCAAATTACCAATGGCATTTTTCACAGAATTAGAACAAAAAATTTTACAATTTGTATGGAAACACAAAAGATCCCTAATAGCCAAAGCAATCTTGAGAAAGAAAAACGGAGCTGCAGGAATCAGGCTCCCAGACTTCAGACTATACTACAAAGCTATAGTAATCAAGACAGTATGGTACTGGCACAAAAACAGAAATATAGATAAACGTATCAGGATGAAAAGCCCAAAGATAAACCCATGAACCTATGGTCACCTAATCTATGACAAAGGATTCAAGATTATACAATGGAGAAAAGACAGCCTCTTCAATAAGTGGTGCTGGGAAAACTGGACAGCTACATGTAGAAGAATGAAATTAGAACACTACTTAACACCATACACAAGACAAAACTCCAACTGGATTAAAGACCTAAATGTAAGACTGGACATTACAAAACTCTTAGAGGAAAACATAGGAAAAAACACTCTTTTACATAAATCATAGCAAGGTCTTTTATGACCCACCTCATGGTGGGTCATAAGCAAATAAGTATAATTAGGTCCCATAAGTAAATGGGACCTAATTAAACTTCAAAGCTTTTGCACAACAAAGGAAACCATAAACAAGATGAAAAGACAGCCCACAGATGGGAGAAGATATTTGCAAATGAAACATCAGACAAAGCATTAATCTCCAAAAAATACAAAGAGCTCATGCAGCTCAATATCAAAAAGAAAAAAGAAAGAAACAATCCCATCCAAAAATGGGGGGAAGACCTAAATAGACATTTCACCAAAGAAGATGTACAGATGGCCAAGTTGTTCAACATCACCAATTATTAGAGAAATGCAAATCAAAACTACAATGAGATATCACCTCACACCAGTGGGAATGGCCATCATTAAAAATCTGCAAACAATAAATGCTATAAAGGGTATGGAGAAAAGGGAATCCTCTTGCACTGTTGGTGGGAATGTAAATTGATACTGCCGCTTTGGATAACAGTATGGCAGTTCCTTAAAAAAACTAAAAATAGAACTACCATACGACCCAGCAATCCCACTACTAGGCATATACTCTGAGAAAACCATAATTCAAAAAGACACATGCACCCCAATGTTCATTGCAGCACTATTTACAATAGCCAAGACATGGACGCAACCTAAACGTCCATCAACAGAGGAATGGATAAAAAAGAAGGGGTACATATATACAATGGAATATTACTCAGCCATAAAAAAGAACGAAATTGCATCATTTGCAGAGACATGCATTGACCTAAAGACTGTCATACAGAATGAAGTAAGTCAGAAAGAGAAAAACAAATATCATGTATTAACACATATATGTGTAATCTAGAAAAATGGTATAGATGAACTTATTTGCAAAGCAGTAATAGAGACACAGACGTAGAGAACAAACATATGGATACCAAAGAGGGGGAGGGATGAACTGGGAGATTGGGATTGACATATATACACTACTATGTATAAAATAGATAACTAATGATAACCTACTGTATAGCACAGGGCACTATACTTGGTGTTCTGTGGTGACAAAAATATGAAGGAAATCCAAAAATGAGTGGATATATGTATACATATAACTTATTCACTTTGCTGTACAGCAGAAATTGACCCAGCAGTGTAAAGCAACTATACTCCAATTTAAAAAAAAAAAAAAAAAAAAAAAGAGACACAAACAACCTTGTATAAAATGTAAGCAACAAGGATATATTGTACAGCAGAGGGAATTATAGCCATTATTTTGTAATAACTTTTAATGGAGTAAAACCTATAAAGTTACTAAATCACTACGTTGGACACCTGAAACTAATATAATATAATAAATTAACTATACCTCAATGAAATAAATCAATAAAACAAGCCAAAAATAAATAAATAAATATAAATATAAAAGAAAGAAAAAGAATGCCAGAGAATTATAGTTACATAAAATATACGGCAAAAATTATTTGTATATATGTCCTTCTAAATGAACTACCCCTTTCAAGTAATTTCAGATAAATTATATGGAGTATCAAGTGGCACTAAAAGATCAGGAGCTTTAAATTACTCAGTGATCATTTCTATTAACTAACTTCAGAATTTATGAGTAGAAATAAATAATCTAGTTGCTTTGGGTTGTGGAACGACAAATTTGCAATACATTTGGCTGATTCTCTTGGAAAATCTTCAACAATATTAAATATCTCAGACTTTCTTGGAAACTTTATTGTGGATAAGTTCTGTGAATAAAGATCAAAAAGTAAAAAAAAAAAAAAAAAGGCTTCCCTGGTGGAGCAGTGGTTGAGAGTCCGCCTGCTGTTGCAGGGGACACGGGTTCTTGCCCCGGTCCGGGAGGATCCCACATGCCACGGAGTGGCTGGGCCCGTGAGCCATGGCTGCTGAGCCTGCGCGTCCGGAGCCTGTGCTCCCCAACGGGAGAGGCCCCAACAGTGAGAGGCCCGCATACCACAAAAAAAAAGGTCAAAAAGTACCCTGCGAACTGGCCCTTCCCATAAGTTAGTCAGCTTATACCTTATAAAGGAAAGCACAGGGGCATACTAAAACTGATAACCAGATATGGGCATCTGAGTAGTTAATTATTTATAGAAGGTCGTTCGAAGCCAAATTCATCTACAATATATGCTACAGGAGTCCTGGTACCTCTCCACTCCCATAATTTAGAAGATCATATTTACTTTAATATTATACAAATCATAGTAATGTGACTGAAACATACAACTGTTTTACAGATTCTTTCATATTGTCAAATGTTCTTTGAAAATATTCATGGCCACCTAATATTATATAATATGCATATACCAATAAGTTTTAACCAAAAAAATATTGTTGAATATTAGGTTGCTTCTTTTTTGCTTTTTTTTTTTTTATTCTTTACTGAAAAAAATAATTGAGTATCCTTTATATAAAAAGTTAACAAATTTATGATTATTTTCCTAGAAATCCTAGAGTCTCAAAGGATATGTATGGTAAGTTTATTGATATACTTTGCCAAATTGCTTTCAGAAAGGATATACTAAAAACAGTGGAATGGAATAATGTTCTTTTCTTTAAAGCTCAAGGTTATTATGTATTAAAGAACACCATGAAAGATGAAACACTAGCGTCCTGGATCATTCAAGAATGAAACACTGAACAACTTCCTGGGCAAAGAATCCTGATTAGCTGAGTTCCTGGCTAAAGGCAAGAATCAAGTGGAAGAACGTTCTTTAAACTATTATACATGAATAACTTCATTAGCCACTACCTTTCTAAAAAATAGGTTTTGGCTGATTGAAGAAAAATAGATTTTTATTTTAATGTACAGTATATTTTCACTGCTGAGATTTATATTGTGCCATGTTTATTGGCAATTTATATCTAATATTTCACAAATGACTTACCCATGCACATTTTTAAATCAAGTTAGTTGTTATTGCTGTTGTCATTGTGTGTATGTATATATGTTATTAATTTATAAGGTATTATTTATTAAGAACATTAAATATTTGATTAATTTGTTACAAACACAATCTTAGTTTATCATTTTCTTAAGATATACTTTAAAATATTGAATTTCAGCTGGATAAATGAAATGGCAAATTCCTAAGGATTGATTCAAACAGTGACTGTTTTTCATTATTTGGGTAACTAGTCCATTGTGGATAGCTTATCCATAAGGTTAAAATACCATAGATTTCTCTGTTTGGGGCATAGGAATCAAATTAGTCATTATTGGTGATCAAATTAGCTAAATGATTACTAGTCTGCATTACACAATCTTCCATAGTCCTATCTGAAAAGTGGCTATATAACTAAAGAAGAATACTCAAAGAAAATATTTAGGTCTCAATCACTAATTTGGAACCAGATTTCAAAATATGGTTAAACAGTAAAAATGTGAAGTAGATATTACAAATTACACATTACATTTGATATATGAGTCCAAAATAAATGAGTCACTTGCGGGTTTGGATTGTTAATTATCCTCAGACAAAACTTTTCACCTTAAATGACCTCATTTCAATTAACATTAGGCTTCCTTTACTATTCCACGCACATTTATCAAAAAACAAAACTCTAAAAATTTTATAGGTATGAACCTGTATAAAAATCGAAAAAAAAAGAAAGTAAACAAACAAATATATATAAACTTGTAATTATACTATTGCAATATTTTATTATTTTCCCCCATTACTTTCTGATTAATAGGTTGGAAATTTTAATGCCACCCTTGTATGTCCTCCTTACTCTATTCTCCCTGCTTGTTATCAAATCATGCCATCTCTATCTTCTAAAACATTTTCCGATTTTTACTTAATTTCTCTCAAGCTTATTGTCATGAACTGAGTCCAGGTCCCCATTTCTGCCTGGATTAATTTAACAACTTCCAAAAGTGACTCCCTCCTTCTGGTTTCAGTGTTCTCAATTATACCACCTTACATTAAGTATTAGCTTCTTCAAACAATTCTGATCAGGCTGACCTCTTTTATAAAAGCTTCATGTGGTTTTCTCTTTTCCTTAGAATAAAATCCAAACATTTCAAAGTGGTTATAAGACCTTCGAGATCTTGCCCTGCTTTTGCCAGGATAATTTTGCCCAATATTCTCCCTTCTGCTTTACATCCCAAACCCACAGGGTATCTTTCATTTCCTCAAATGTGCCATTATTTTTATCATCTGTATTCTTCCAGAAAAAGAATAAAAGATCTTGAGAAAATAATTTGAATATAAATGATTTATTTTTGAAGTGATCCCAGGCAGCCAATTCAGTTGAGTTAATGAGTAGGTTACTATGATGAGCAACAGACCAGGATTTCTGGATGACTGTGTAATATATGCTCTAAGTATTCTCACCTGAGTGGGGAGGAGCTGGGGTATTTATCTGCCATTTCCCATCCTTATTTTTGTGAACTGCTTATAGGGCTCTGTTGGGGGAGGTCTTCAAGAAGACATGACCACCAGTGACCCAAGGTCTGGTCCTGGACAATTGGAAGCTCCTACCCCTTTCCCTCTCCTTGGAATTCGCATTGCAATTTTACTACCCACTTCCAGAACTTTCCCCAAGGATACAGCCTTAAGATAGAAATATGATGTTGATACTATCTGGATGGTATATATGGCAGAACCCAGTTAAGTCCTGTATATACATTTTTATGATTTGGCAGGTGAATGCAGAGATCTACTCATCTTGTGGCCACCCAAGACAAGCCTCATAAGTAAGTTCCCTTGCTAATTAAATCTGCCACCTACCATTTGGACTGATCTTCCTCTTTTTTTGACCTTTCTTTGCCTTCTGAGTATGGGGGCTGGTTTCAAATTACACCTAGGGAGCTCCTGGGGTTGCAAAGCAACAATTGGTGAGCCAACCAAGAGACCAAAAACATGAGATATGGGATAGAGGCATCCTTGGGGGAAATCCTGAGTTAGCCATTGACTTCTGTATGGAGAGGGGTGGATCTTATGTTAGTGCTTGTGAACTGTTTTGTGAGTATAGGCATGTCTTGAAGATGCCAACTGCTATAATGCATCTGTTTGAGGAACTGTGCATTGCACCCTGTGATAAAGAAGTGAAACAAGTGATTGCTGCAGTGAGCTGACCTCTACCACAGGCAGTTTGACTGGACACACACCCAACTAGAGGTTGAAACTCAAGTTAGAAATTTAAGAGACCTGAGATTAAAGAAGGACATGCAATTGTCCACTACTCTGCTAGCTTCTGAGCTAGCAGACAAGGTGGAAGAGCAGGATTATAAATTTGAGACTTTAGCGGGATCTTTTGCAAAGCTGGGGGTCACAAAATGCTGTGAATTAAGATCCAGGCACTTGTGACAAAACCTGATTAGTATGCTAAGAGGTGAGATCTCTGGGAAAGTGATGAGAATGCAGAAGAGGATGTTGTGATGATTGTTGAGAAAACAGAGGACACGTCCCTTGCAGTCCCACCCCTAATACAAGGGAAAACTAAATAGTGATTACTTCAAAATATCTACAATAAAATTTGTATTCTTTCTCTGTCTCTTGAAGTGGTAAATCTTACCATATCTTTAAAATGTACACGTCCCAGGAAATAACCAAAACATTGCCCAAAGAGATTAAAGAAAAAAAAAGGCAGGAGGGAGAGGCTTTTTGAAATATAGATTGCTATAGAAGTTCCCTTGCCTAGAAATCTAGTCCGTAGCCTCCATGAAATCACAAATATCAGTAAAAAGCTTTAGCCAGGTGGGTGGCTGATTCATGGCTAAAGTTTTGGAATAAAAGCTATGCGCCTTCTGTTTGTGTCTGTCGATACCTGTTTACGTATGTCTGCAGATGTATGGTGTGTATATGTGATGTTTTTCTACATTCAGTGTGTATTACCAAAATTTGTAAAAAAGGTAAACATTTTACAAAACTACTAGAAATACTAAAGCTGAAAGAAAATGACTATATATGTAAAGCAGATTTTAAAAAGACAAGGTTTGTGAATAAAGAATATTGAGAAAGGTATTTTATGTGTAGTCAAACTAAAATTGGAATGGGCTTATTGAAATTGAAAAGAAAAAAAAGGAGAATCTTAATATCAAAAAGTACTCTGGTGCAATATTAGAATTTGGTTTTCTCTCTTAGTTTTCTTAGATTATTGGTGTGCTCTTAAAAGGAAATTGTAGACAAAGTTTTTCTTTACTTTTAATGTAATCTGCTAAGAACAAAAATTCCATGTTTTGCCTTTATCAGGTTGTTTTTTGCTGTTGTTAGCAATTATTTAAGAAAACTGAGTCTTCTCCAATAAAAGAGCTAAGTTTTTTATAACTATGTAACTTTTTCTATTTGTTAAATTTCATTGTCTAAGAAACGATACTAAACTTTCTTTAGGGTATATTTGTAGGAAAATCCTAGAAATTTGATATGTCCTGGTATATGTTATCAGTCATAATTTTTAAATATATGTCACAGAAATAATCAAATTCCCTTTCAATTGCACATAACAAACTCTTATCAAATCTTTAACAATGGCTTTTTTAAGTCTTTTGTCATTTTCAGATAATTATTGTTTTACTCATGTGCTTTGGCAAAATGTGTTCTTGAAAAAGTGTTCATCTTCAAGGAGATGCATAGAAAATACAGTAAGTCCCCTACATACAAATGAGTTCCATTTTGAGAGTGTGTTCATAAGTCCATTTTGTTTGTAGGGTCCAACAAAGTTGGACCCAACTAACACAATTGGCTATACAGTACTGTACTGTAATAGGTTTATAATACTTTTTGCACAAATAATGCATAAAAAACAAACACAAAAAATAAAGAAAACATTTTTAATCTTGCAGTACAGTACCTTGAAAAGTACAGTAGTACTGTAAAAGAGCTGGCATACAGGGGTTGGCATCGAGTGAACAGGCAAGAAGAGTTACTGACTGGAGGAAGGAGAGGAGGTGGAAGATGGTAGAGCTGAAGGGTCATCAGCAATAGGAAACAGAGGGCAAGCTGCCACTTCACTCATGGCTGACGTTGATGGCACACATTCTAGTTCCTTGCTGGATTCAATTCTACCTACCCTCTTGAAAAAAACAATCCAGTGACATGTGGGTAGTAGCTCTTTTTTTCTTGTCATAGATGACATGGTAGCACTGGATTGCATTCTGAACAGCTGCTGCATCCATCGTGTACTGTTTTATGTTCAGGTCCTGTGCCTCAAAAACTAACAGTGCCTCCTCAAATAAAGAAAATCCCCTGCCATTTCCTGCATCGTGAATCTTCGGTTCTTCAGTTGCTTCTTTTTCCTTTTGTCTCTCTTAGTCCTTTCTCTGGGCCTCCAATTCCTGGAGCTTCTTAGCAGTACCACCTACATCACTACTGCTTTTACTCTTGCTTCTGGACATCCTGGGCTTCAAATAGATACTGTACTACTGTACTCCATACAGTGCTGTACAGTAAGTTACACAAAAGCACAACCACTTGTAGAGGATGCACAAACATGACAATGTATGCCAGACGCGTGAACTAATTTACTTGATTGGACAGGTGAATGCACATTCACGTCTTTGAAAGTTCGCAACTTGAAGGTTCATATGTAGGGGACTTACTGTACTTTGACAAGTAGAGGTTTCTGATAAGATCAATTTGCCTTTGTGTGGGAGGGAAAACAATGAATCTTTCAAGTGCTTCCCCAAGGCTACCTTCATAGCCCCACAATAAAGATGGTAGCCTGAGACTTGTCCCTGTTCTCCTTCCTCACATCAATAGAATGGGCCCATTACATTGATGATATGTTAACATGTGATGACTTGCCTCTGTTTCAGGATGCTGTACAAGGCTTTGCTGGAACATCTTTGAGGGAGAAGACTGAGTGTGAAACGAGTAAATTCAAGGTCCAGGTATTGCTGTAAGTTCTGGGGAGTCATTTGGTCAGGTAAGATGTGTGTTGTCCCAGAATTTGTGTTTCATAAGATGCAAACCTATCTAACCTCTAAGAATGTAAAGGAGTTACAAGCCTTCGTAGGGATTTAGGGATTTTAGAGCATTTTTATTCCCCGTTTGGCACAGTGCTTTCAACTCCTTATGTCCCCTGGTAAAGAAAGGGCAGGTGTGGGACTTGGTGTCAGAGCAGCAAGCCACCTTTGCAAAGGAAAAAAAAAAAAAAATACTAGTGTAGCAGAATAAAGCTCTGGACATCTCCCAAGCACAGCTACCATTTGAGTTAGATGTGTCTGTGACTCCAGAAGGTATGGGTCAGGGCCTATAGCAGAGACAACAGAAAGGGGAAGTGACCCTAGGATGTCACTTCCAGTCCTGGAAGGGGACAGAATCCCAATATACCCCCATAGAGCAACTTTCTAGCAGTGCACAGCAATCCTCCTAGTGAAGCTTCTCAGAAAGTAATAAACAGCAGCAGCCAATGGGCTGAACTCAGAGCACTTTGGCAGATGATCACTCATGAACCTTGGTCTTTAAACCTTTGCACTGATAGTTGGGCTGTTCTAAAGAGATTAACCCTATGACTTGGACAATGGAAAGCTGAGAGGTAGATGACCATGAATGAGCCCTGTGGGGTCAGGGTATGTGAAGATATTTGGGTTTAGCTGCAAGATCCTGGGCCAGTCCTCACTGTTTTCCATGGTCTGGTTCATAAGGTCCTGATAACCCCGGACAATCAGGAAGCTGATGCCCTGGCTCAGATATGAGCCCTAGCAACCAATGATTCAGTAGATATAGCATATTGAGTGTATAGAAAGAGTGGACACTGAAGTATCCAGATAAGATGGAATATTGCCAAGAATGTCAGATTGCCCTTGAAATATATTGACTTGGTTAATGTACTAACAGTCTGTCCTGTGTGTTCTAAGTAACGTCCAAGGCAACTGACAAAGCAGTCTAGGCCCACTAACTGGAGTTCCCAACTGTTGAAAGATTGACAAATTGACTATATTGGCCTCCTCCCTGCAAGTGAGGGTTCTAAATTTTTCATGGTTTGTGTGGACACTGAGTCTGGTTTCATCCAAGTTTTCTTCCTGTCACTGTGCAAAACAGTCTGTTATTATTAAGGGACTAGAGAAACTGAGTATCACGTACAGATACCCTCAATGAATAGATAGCAATTTGGGGTCACATTTCTAAGGTCATGATGTGCAAGACAGGGCAAAAGACCCTGGCATTGAGTGGAAGTTCCATCTCCCCCATAACCTGCAGGCTGCAATGTTGGTAGACATAAAAAAAAAAAAGAAATATGAAAGCAGCAGATTAAGTTATTAAAGGTAAATCCAGGTTGGCCAGGGGGAGTAAAGTATTGACTCAGGCTTTAATACATTTGACTAATCAACCAGTAGGGTCTATCACCTCACAAGCCACACTGGAGATCTCTGCTGAGACAGTTATGGAAGTCGCAGGAAATGGCCATTGTTATGACCGTCACCGTGTATCAACGTGCTATGCTGCTGAGAACACCAAGCCCCATCACAACAGGAAAGGAGTTATCTACTGGAATTTGCAATGGGATGTTGCTCCAAGATGGGTGAGTTACTTCACGTTCCTGGTTAAGGAGGAACTACTCAATAGCCACTGCATCCCATTATCCTGCTGCGAGCCAGACCTGTTGAAATGCATCACACCTGGAATGGAACACAGCATCAAAAGAGAGGAGGAAGCTGGGGTTCTGGTCTGGCACATCCTGCCCCCAGTCCATCTCCTAACAACTGACAGGGTTGCCTCCCCTGGACAACATATATTGTATGTACAACCAGGTCAATTTCCTAAAGCTGTCAATTTCCCTCTTCTCAAGGCCAAGTGGGCACATTCTGTCTCCCGCTGATACAATCACTTGGCTGCCATCTGTGTTTCTTCCATTGGCTTAGAAGACATAATAGCCCGTACTAAGTTCGCCCAGCAAGCCCCACATGAGGACCAACAAACTTTGTCCTTACTGAGCACAGGAATGTCCCTAATAAGAAAAACTATCTTCCAAAATAGTATAGCCTTAGACATTATTATTGCCCCACAAGAAGGCATCTGTGCCACTATCCAAACAGAATGTTGTGTGCTTATACCTGATGAGTCTGTTAATGTGTCATCTTCATTAAATAACATAAAGATACACGTGAATAGCCTGAGTGAATACCCTAGCCTGGGTGACTTAGTAAATCAGTGGTTTGGACTATGGGGCTTTGGTGGAAAAAGTTGTCACTGATTTTGGAAATTATTGTCCTAACCTATGTTTTCTCTTGCATGTTCCTGTATTTTTGCTGTGACATCTGCCTCAGATACCACCAGACATCTGCTAAATGAGCCACCTTATGCTACTGAAACCCCTTGTGGACTGCTCAGGGAACATTGCAGAAGGGGGCATGTGTGATATTGTAAGTCAGTCAAGAGGGGTAGAGGGAGTCACTGAGAAGATGTGAGCATTGGTTGATGAATGATCTGGACTTGGGCTCCCTACCCACTCCCCATCTTTGGAATGTGTATTTCACTTGCCTTCCTTGTTCCCAGAAACTGCCCTAAGGATACTGCCTTGAGATAGCAATGTGGTGTTGAGACTCTCTGGATGGTATATATGACTGAACCCAGTTAAGGCTTCTATATAAACTTTTAGGTTTGGCAGGCAGATGCAGAGATCTATTTGGCTTTCAGCCTCCTAAGACAAGTCTAGTAAGGTCCCTTGCTTGTTAAACCTCCTACCTACATCTGGAGTGGTCTGCCTCTTTCTCTGGTCTCTCCTTGCCCTTTGCATATACAGGCAGGTGTCAGATTACACCAGGGAAGCTTCTGGGCTTTAGAAGCAACAGGCTCCTGGGCAACTATCTCTGGCCTGGCCTGAGTGTGGGCCAAACCAGGCTGACTTATACATTAAGTAATACCTACAACCAATGATAATATTAGAGGCCTTCAAAGAAGTTTTAATTTCTTTTAAACTTCTAAGAAAAAATAAATATAATACAGTACAAATTATACTTGTCTTTATGTCAACACAGTCATTAACTATAATATTTCATACATTTTCTGGAGGACTATGAGAACCAATTAGTCTAGGGCCCACCGAAGTCATAATATGGCATTAGGATAAACATGCACTTACAGGCAGAAAGCCTTCAGGCTGACACTCATGGGTGCATAAAATAGGATATTATAGCATCTGGTACAGGTATTTGCAACTGTTAAAATATTTGTTCTTTATGAAACACTGTGTCATTTGCTCCAAATACTATCCCTGAAATAGTCCCCTGATATAGACTCTTACAAATGCTTTTGATACATTCTTTTATTACTCAATTCCAAGTTTAAAAGTCACTGCATCTGGAAAGCATTCTCTGATCCCTATGTCTGGATTAGATGCAGTTTTTATGTACTTTGAGATCTACTCATATTTCTCCTATCACTGTGCTTTTTACATTGGGATTTCATCTTTATTTCTGTTCCTCCCCTCTACTAGATTATAGATCCTGTGAGGATAGAATCCATTTTTTACACATATCTGAACACATAAACACAGTGATTAGCACATAGTAGGCAATCAATTAACTTTTGAAAAGTTAAGCTGCTTAATTATAAACTTATTGTTGAGTTGTATTTGAAGTTAGGTTTAAAGAGAATGTACTTGGGATTTCCCTGGTGGTCCAGTGGTTAAGACTCCGAGCTTTCACTACAGGGGTCATGGGTTTGATCCCTGGCTAGGGAACTAAGATCCCACATGGAGTGTGGCTTGGCCAAAAGAATTTTTAAAAATAAATAATTAAATAAATAAATAAATAGAGGGTACTGGATCATGTTATGTCAAACTGGATAAGGCTGAACACTGTTTTCCAGTCATTTTCCCTGTACACTAATGGGTAAGAGTTGGCCAAAGGAGGACAGTGCATGAGATTTGGCAGAAAGAAATCAGAAATCATTATTCTCAAAAAATTGTCACAACCAGCCAAAGTGACAGACAGAGTCATCAGTCAAGAGTGACTCACCATTAAGGGCTTGGCTGAGAATCTGCAGAAGTGATAGCTAAACACAGGAATCAATTCCTCAGACATGACAGTTTCAACAGAGCTTTGTGGAAGGTCCCTCTTCATAGTCCTTCTCTGGTGTCCAAATGTACTTGGCTTCTTGCTTTAGACGCACTGGTTATTGACTGTTTCTCTGATCTCCCACTCCCAACTTCCAGATCTTCACTGCCTCAGTGTTCCCATATTTGTTATGTCAAATTCTTGTAATAAATTCATTATTCCTATAATATGAATATAAGACCTGTTTTGATCCCCTGAATTCTGATAGTCAGTACAGTATTTAATTATACAGATGTACCACAATATGTTAAACTATGTCATACGTGACATATATTTAGTTGATTCTTACCTTTTCAATTTTAACATTGTGATGAACAACCTTACTTATAAATATTTATTACCATCATGAATACTTTGTAATGTTGATTTTGATAAATTTTTCAGGCTGTAGGATCCTTACCTGTCATGTTCCTTACTCTTTTTGGTGACGATTCTTGAAAAGGGATTGGAAGAATTGTTTACATTCTGTTTTTACAAATGTTTGTGTCACAGGATGTTATTGTGAACATTATCTGTCAGCTTTGGCCAAGGCACAGTAGCTAGAGAACTAAATACCAAGTGGCAAGTATTCTCTCAATACAAAGGGAGGTGCCAGACCACTGCTGCTGGATCTACTGAGAATGTAAGAAAAATTTGTGACACTTAACCCAACTCTGAACTTGAATATCTAAAAAAGTTGAAACCTGGACAAAATAATTTTCTAGATGAATTTTCCCTTTGACCCTCCCTGCTGCCATGAAGAACTTGAGGGTCTCAGGGTTGTGTGAAGGGAGTCTTTCAGTTTTTCTCAAGTCTAGTGAAAGAAACTTTCGAGGGCCACAAAAATTTTATATTTATCACCTGGAGTGTTTTTTGGGGAAAGGTGATAGGATGAAATAACTGAAAAGAATGGTAATTGGTCCACATCCAAAAGACTAAGATAACAACCTGGGACTGGAAAGGCCAGTGTAGTGGCAGAGGGAGGAGAGGTGGCTACACTGGGCAGAAGCAATGCATGGCGAACATAGGCAAGACACATGAACCAGATGTGGGCCACTTTGTAGGGAGCCAGAGGAATCATCTTACTCTCCATTGCAGGCTCCCCAGACCCAAGCTCTTCCAAGTTCAGGGAAGTGAGAAGATACAACTTCACATGATGTTCAGAGTTTCCTTACTGGTGGGTATTGTAATAGCTAAACTGTGGCTGTTCATTTGGCTAAAGTGATCAGAATAAGTTTTGATATATAAGAATGACTAAAAATTTGCAGCAGACTGATATTTCACCCAAGATGCAAAGACGGAGTCTACAGATTTAGATTTTAAATGAAAAAATGCTCTCTTTGAGCACCATAGAAACCTATATTTTGAATATAATGGTTATACTTGATTTTAGCTATAAAAACCACAAAAGTACCAAGCCTGACGATCAGCTCTGCATTTACAAAAAGTTCATAATGCTCCTTAAACTATTACAAAAGGGTAAAATTCACTAAAAGTAAAAACAAAAAGCAGAGTTCCATGTGTTATATGAAAAAATCATACTTTAACATAATTGCTTCATTTTATGTTTTTAAATATGCAAGATAAACATATTCTTCAAAGCCCTTTTAAATTTATTATTTTTTTCCTAAAGACTATCTATGATAACTTGACCATGTAATTCTAAGCCAAGAAATAAATTTTTATCTATACACTAATATGTGAAAACATAATATAAATATGCAGTGATGGTGTGAAGTTTTTTTTTTTTTTTTTTTTTTTTTTTTTTTTTTTTTTTTATGCGTTACGCGGGCCTCTCACTGCTGTGGCCTCTCCCGTTGCGGAGGACAGGCTCCGGACGCGCAGGCTCAGCGGCCATGGCTCACGGGCCCAGCCGCTCCGCGGCACGTGGGATCCTCCCAGACCGGGGCACGAACCCGTGTCCCCTGCATCGGCAGGCGGACTCTCAACCACTGCGCCACCAGGGAAGCCCTGGTGTGAAGTTTTGACTGCAAATATTGTGATCAATATTATTGTTGTACACTGACAAAGAGATATTATGCTTTTGCTTTAGACAAAATTATATTCAATGACCATCAGTGTAATGTGCCAAAAGGCATGCATTTCAAAATGAAATACTTATCTGTTCCTTGACAAAGAAAATGGCTTTCCGTTATCTATGAGGAAATGCACTGTGTGTGAAGGGCATCATAAAATTTATAAAACATCTATTTACAAATAGAAGTTATTACTGGACACATAAAGAAATAGAAAGAGTATTGCTCTAGAAGCCATTGGATTTAAGTTCCATTTTGCTTACTTACTAGCTGGTGGTCTTGGAAAAGTCATTTAATCTTTCTGTATATGGCGCCTTATCAGGAAAACCACATAAAAAACAAAAAGTAGTTAATATGTACTTAGAGTTTGCTGTAGAGTTTTCAAAAATACACTCACATGATATCTTATTCCACTCTTGTTCAAATACTATTATTTTCTCTATTTTAAAGATTTAAAATAAAGAAGCTTACATAGGTTTAGTGATTTTTTTAAGGACACATAGAGAGTTAGAGACAGAATCAGATTGTCTATTCTGGTTATTTATCTCTGCCTAACAACCTGAGTTAAACAACAGAATTCCATTACTTAAAAGAACAACTGTTTCATTTTTCATGAGTTGGTACATTGACTGGCATCAGATGTTCCACTTCACATCAGCTAGTGCTACCATTATCTGGTGGATGCTTGGGCTGGAATATCAAAGGTGGCTCTCCTACATAGCAGAGCTAATGCTGTGTATTGACTGGTCATTCAACTTAAGACTGTTAAATAGGATGTCTACACACTGTTCCTCCACATTGCTTGGGCTTCACATAATATGATAATTGTTTTCCAGGAGAAAGATTCCCAAAAGCAAGAGTTCCAAAAGACCAAGGAGGACACTACAAGTTCATTTGTGATCCAGCCTTGGAACTTAAGCACTGTCACTTCCACTATATTTTATGGTTATAGAGGACCAGCCCAGATATTGTGTGGAGGAGATATACATAAGGGCATGAATACTTAGAGATGGGGTTAACTGGGGGGAATTGTAGACTAGCTACTACTTTGACTATAAACCCACTGCATCAAAGTATTTTCATGTAATAGTTTCTACTCCAATTATTTCAAACTATAGTTAGTAAATATAAGATGAGAAAACAAATAATAACTCACTGTAGCAGAATTATTTCTCTCTGTATACTATATCCCTAGAACACTCTGGCGATATGATAGGTTATAGGAATCTAAAGTAAGGATCTATTTGCGTGTATACGCATCCCCATGTTGTAAACTCCTTATATCTAAAATAGAGGTTAAGAGTATAAATGTCAATGTTAATTTACCTGTGTTAAAATCCTGACTCCACCAATTACTAGCTGTATAACTTTGACAGAGTAGTGGATAATGTTACAGAGCTTCAATATACTTGTTAGTAAAATAAAATAATCATTTTACTGCTTCATAAGTGGTTATGAAGAAGCTATTTATTGCTGGCTTGAGGTTTAAATAATATAGTGCATTGAGAACGCTTAGTATGAAGGCTGGAAGGTATAACTTGTTAAATATATGGTAACTACTCCACTTATATCCAGAGAACAATTAAATGTAGCAAATATGGACTATACATTTTGGAATATAAATTTCAGGAACAGAAAATGCAAATTTATTTTCTCTATAATGGAATTTGAATTCTATTTCAAGTCTCCATCCTGCAAGGGTGGCAGGATGCAAGACAATTTCAATAAATTTATGCCCTTTCCACCTTTCCTTAAGGCAGAGTTTAAGAGTGAGGGGTGAATGAGGAAATCTCAGATAACCCCAGTGATAATGGAAAGCAGAAAAATCTATGTTATATTCTTAACTAGATCCATGGAAAATTGAAGATGCCCAATTTTTCTGTCCCCTAGCATGTGGAAATAGCAAATGTTTCCCATTGCCAGAGTGGGGTAAGGACATAGCTGAGAGAACAAACTGGACCAGGAGAGGACTTGCGTTTGGTTTCAGGCATTGCAAAAATACTCACATCTGAAAGAGCATATTTTAGCAGATAACAACACGGCTGTGTGATTGGAGGCTGGAGACACTTCTCTACCCATCATGCACCATTTCTTGAGTTCCATAGGACCAAAGACACAATCCTGGGAAAGAGAGAGGTTAGGTAAGATACTAAATTGATGGATATTAGAAGTCTTTCTCTTATTGGAATAAGACTTCAAAAAATAATTTTCATTTAATCCTGGAAAGAATGTAATTTTTTTTCTATCGGAGTTTCTTACTTAGATTTGTATCAGGTAAATATGCATCCAAAATCAATGTAATTACAAATTTTTTCCACATTTTTTCAACAGATCAAGTCATAGTTCTGATATCAGATTTGGAAACCCTTATCACAGCCTACCACAAGATCAGTTTAAAGAGTTATTCTCATTGTTAGATAAACTAGCTTGTACATATAATTGGGAATGTGCTAAATTGAATTCTCTCACTTACTTCCATGTGTAACTTTATGAAAATCTATGTTAAGTTTCAATCTATTTTTTTAGATGGATTGATTGGATTATCAGAAAATAAAATAGAACATAGCATTAGAGTGTCAGTTAGCATAAGTAGGGAATACTTATGCACAGTATATCAAGACTTCTCAGAGTCTGCAGAAATCTTCCTGGCAGTTGCTCAAAAGACCATTTTCAAGTACAAAGGACAGCGATATTCTGATGAGTTTTCATTTGTCTTGCTATGGCATGGGACTTAAGATCTCAAAACAATTGGGCCACTGTGATTTAATATATAATTTTATCTTGTTTTCCAAGTAGCATAGCGTTGCATTTATATAGTGCGTGTCAAACTTCATATATCAACCTCTGAGACAGAAGATAAACAGTCACATAACAAAAAGCATGTGGACAAATGCTTGAGCTCACAAGTCACAGCTCACTGAGCAATCTTCCCCAAAGCATCCACCTCAGCTCCTGTCAGCAACTTGCCCAGAACATGCTGCATTTTGCATCTTTCCTTTCACCAAACTCACCCAGGCTCATGACATGTAATCAAAGCTTCAGAAACAGATCAATGAATGCCTTACTTTCCAAGGTCTTTGTTCTAGTCTGGCAATTGGTGACAGTGGATCCAACACCTTAAGAATAGTGTGGCATGGCCGAATTACGTGTGTTTCTTGTTTCAGTTCTTGCTGAACAGGATCTAGCATGATTTTTCTGTGTCAGTATGAAGTGTCTTTCCCAGACATATTGTAAAATACAGCATCATTTTTAGTCACTGTACAATTAAGTCTTAGAAATGGCAAAAGGAAATATTGTGCAAATATAAAATCACTACATAAACTTCTGACTTGATATGAAAACAGCAATTTGACTAACACACCTGGGTCACAGAGAGAGAAAGAGCTAATGGTCAAACTGTGCTGCATCAGATGCATTAATATGGATCTTTGGCCACTGAGATAAAATAAAGTCTACTTTAATTAAAATTTCAGGGTTTCACAAAAGGAGATAATTGAGATCCCTTCTCATATTTGCCTTCACTCTCTTTATATTCCATAATGATTAATCAATACTCTGTTCCTTAGAACTGTTTTCTGAGAAGTCAGATGTAATTCCTATCTTTGTTCCTCTATAGGTGAGGTGTCCCTCTCCCCTTATCCTCTGGATTTTTCCAGGATTTTTTCTTTATTTTTGATTTTCTATAGTTTAAAAATAATATGTCAATGTATAGTTTTTTGGGGGTATTTATACTGCTTCGTGTTCTCTGAGCTTCCTGGATCTGTGGTTTAGTGCCTGACATTATTTTGGAGAAATTCTCAGTCATTATTATTTCAAATATTTCTTTTGTTCCTTTCTGTTTTTCCTCTTCTGTTATTCCTATTACACATATATTATACCTTGGATAGCTTCACAGTCCTTGGATAGTCAGTCCTGTTTTTTTTCCGTCTTAGTTGTCTTTGGAGATTCTATTTTTGGAGGATTCTATTGAGATACCTCCAACTCAGAGATTCTTTCCTCAGCCCATCAGAGGCATTCTTCATTTCTGTTACAATGCTTCTGATCTATAGCATTTCGTTTTGGTTCTTTCTTAGGATCTCCATCTCTGTTTAGATTGCCCATTTGCTCTTGTTTGCTGTCTACTTTATTTACTAGAGCCTTTAGCATATTAATGATAGTTGTTTTAAATTCCTGGTGTGATAATTTCAACATCCCTGCCATGTATGATTCTCATGTTATCTCTGTCTCTTCAAATTGTGTTTCTTGTCTTTTGGTAATTTTTTGATAGCCAGATGTGATATACCAGGTAAAAGGAATTGCTGTAAATAGGCCTTTAGTAATGTGGTGACGAAGTGTTGAGGAAGGGAAGAGTTCTATGGTCCTATGATTAGGTATCAGTCTTTTAGTGAGCCTTTGCCTCTGGACAATGAACTTCACAATTGTTTCAATTTTTTTTTCAGTCACTCTTTATGAGAAAGAGGATGGCTAGAATGGACTAAAATTGAGTATTTCCCTTACCCTAGGTCAGTTAGGCTCTGATAATGCCCAAGCAGGTTAGGTTCTGGTTAACTAGTTTTAACTAAAGCTCTGTATATTTCAACTGATTTTTCTCCACCTCTCCCTCAGACAGAGGCAAAAGTGGATTTTCCTCTGACATTTGCTGTGGGAACCTGCTCAACCTCCTGGAGGTAAATCACACAAAATTGGGGATCCCTATGATTGAGACCCCTTGGATTTTTTAACTCTCAGAGTTGTCCATACTTAATCTCCAGCAATGTGTCAATTATAGTTCTGGTTTTCCTACCCCTGCTCTGGTTCCTGAGATGGTTTCTGCTCTTGAGTCTCTGCTCTGGTAAGTTATTATTCTCTGTGTTCTCCTGTCAATCTCTCCAATCTTGGGGGCAGTGGTTTGCTCTGTGTCCTTACTTCTCTTATGGACCCTAGAAGAGTTGATTTTTCAGTCCCTTAAGCATTTTACCAGTTGTTAGAATTTAGTGGCAACTTCCAAGCTCCTTATATTCTGACCCAGAAACTGGAAATCATGCAAAGGATTTTTAAGGCAGTGAAAATACTCTGTATGACATTATAATGGATACATATCATTATACATTGGTCTAAGTACATAGAGTATACAACACCAGAAGTGAGACCTTAGGTAAACTATTGCTTTGGTTGACTGTGATGTGTCAAAGTAGGTTTATCAATGTAACAAATGTACCACTGGTGGAGGATGTTGATAATGGGAGAAGTTATGCATATGTATGGGTACAAGAGGTACATTGTAAATCTTTGTACCTTCCTCTCAACTTGCTGTGAACCTAAAACTGCTCTAAAATATTTCTTGGAATCCTACAAAATGTGTTAAAGTATGCTCTTTTTTGGGTGGAATGGAAGTTAATTAGAAGTCAACAACAGAAGAAAATGTGGAAAAGTCACAAATACCTAAATTCAAAAATATGTGGAAATTAATGCACTACTAAGTAAACAAAGCATCAAAAAGATATCACAAAAATATTAGAAAATTCTTTAAGAGGAAAGAAAGCAAAGACACAAAAAGTTGTAGGATGTAGCTGAACCTTAGAGACAAATTTAAAATATATAATTTCCTATATTAAAAAAGAAGAAAGATGACAAACCAATAAGTAAATATTATACCTTAATAAACAATGAAAACAAGAGCAAACTAATCTCAAAACAAGCAGAAGAAAGAAAATAATCAAGAATAGAGCAGAAGTAAAAGAAATAGAGAATATTAAAACAATAGGGAAAAATCAATGAAACCAAAAGTTGATGCTTTTAAAAGCAACAAAATTAGAAATCTTAGGCTACTCTACTTCTTCCTCTCCAAAAGTAGACTCAAATTAGTAAAATCAGGAGGAAAAGACAGGTATCACTACTATTACTATAAAAATAAAAAAGATTATAAGGGAATGCTATAGAAAACTATATGCTTAAATTAGCTTAGTTGTATAGATAAATTCTTAGAAAAACACAAATTTCTGAAACTAAGAACAGATAATCTAAATAGGTCTTTAACTAGCAAAGGCATTGAAATCCTAATTTTAAAGCTTCCCATAAAGAAATTCTAACTCCAGATGGCTTCACGGATGATTTCTAGCAAACATTAAAAATAAATAAATAAATAATGTCAATCCTTTATAAATGCTTCCAAAAAGCAGAAGAGAAGCTAACTCTTCCCAACCTCTTCTATAAGCCCAGTATTACCCCTATTACAAAACAAAAGCAAAAAACAGACAAAGACATCACAAGGAAAGAAAACTACAAACCAATATCTCTTACGCATATAGCCTAAAAATCCTCTACAAAATACCAGCAAATTGAATTCAGCAACATATAAAAATGGTTACACATCATGGCTAAGAGGGATTCATCTCAGAAATGCACAGTTGGACAAACATATAAAAAATAATCAAAGAAATACACCCTATTAATCAAATAAAAAAATTAAAAAACACTTTATAATTTCAATAGACAGGAAAAGCATTTGACCCCTTCACACCTATTAGAATGGCTAAAAACAAAAAGGCGGACAATAACGAGCATTGGCTAGATGTGGAGAAGTTTGAATCCCACACATTACTGGTGGAATGGAAAATGTATTATCATTTTATTTAAAAAGTTAAGAACTTCTAAAAATACTAAACAAAGTTTCACAATATGACCTAGTAATTTTACTTCTCAGTATAGGGTTAAGTGAAATGAAGACATGTCAAAAAAAAGAACTTAGACATGAATGTTCATAAGAGTACTATTCATAATATCCAAAATTGGAAAGGGTCTAAAGATCTAACAATTAATGGGTGAATGAAATGTGGTCTATCCATGCAGAAGAATATTATTTGGCAATAAAAAAATAAAATGCTGACACATACTACAATATGGTTGAACCTTGAAAACATCATGCATATTGAAAGAAGTCAGAGAAGAAAATACCACAATACTGTATAATTCCATTTATATGAAAAGTCTAGAATAGGCAAATCAATAGAGACAGATAGTAGAATAGTGGTCGCCATTTGCTGGCAGGATTGGGAGTAATGGAGAGTGATTGCTTATAGTTCAATGTTTCTTGTTGGCTGTTGAAAATATTCTAAAATTCTTGAATATTTTCAAGAATTGAAAGGGGGGCTTCCCTGGTGGCGCAGTGGTTGAGAGTCCGCCTGCTGATGCAGGGGACACGGGTTCGTGCCCCGGTCTGGGAAGATCCCACATGCTGTGGAGTGGCTGGGACCATGAGCCATGGCCGCTGGGCCTGCATGTCCGGAGCCTGTGCTCTGCAATGGAAGAGGCCACAACAGTGAGAGGCCCGTGTACTGCAAAAAAAAAAAAAAAAAAAAAAAAAAGAATTGAAAGGGGAGACTTTCAAGATAGCGGAGGAGTGAGACGTGCAGATCACCTTCCTCCCCACAGATACATCAGAAATACATCTACATGTGGAACAACTCCTATAAAACACCTACTGAGTGTTTTGGCAGAAGACCTCAGACTTCCCAAAAGGCAAGAAACTCCCCACGTACCTGGGTAGGGCAAAAGAAAAAGAAAAAACAGAGACAAAAGAATAGGGACAGGACCTGCACCACTGGGAGGGAGCTGTGAAGGAGGAAAGGTTTCCACACACTAGGAAGGCCCTTCGCAGGTGGAGACTGTGGGTGGCAGAGGGGGGAAGCTCTGGAGCCACGGAGGAGAGCGCAGCAACAAGGGTGCGGAGGGCAAAGCGGAGAGATTCCCGCACAGAGGATCAGTGCCAACCAGCACTCACCAGCCTGAGAGGCTTGTCTGCTCACCTGCCAGGACGGGTGTGGGCTGGGAGCTGCGGCTCTGGCTTCAGAGGTCGGATCCCAGGGAGAGGACTGGGGTTGGCTGCATGAACACAGCCTGAAGGGGGCTAGTGCACTGCAGCTAGCTGAGAGGGTGTCCAGGAAAAATTCTGGACCTGCTTAAGAGGCAAGAGACCATTGATTTGGGGTGCGCAGGAAGAGGGGATGTAGAGCACCACCTAAACGAGCTCCACAGACAGGTGCAAGTTGCGGCTATCAGTGTGGAGCCCAGAGACAGGTATGAGCTGCTAAGGCTGCTGCTGCAGCCACCAAGAAGTCTGTGTGCAAGCACAGGTCACTATCCACACTTCCCCTCCTGTGAACCTGTGCAGCCTGCCACTGCCAGGGTCCCGTGATCTAGGGACAACGTCCCAGGGAGAACACACACACTCCTCCAGCTGTTGAAACATCACACCAGCCTCTCCCAACACAGGCTCAACCCTGCATTCCATACCTCTCCCTCCCCGTGGCCTGAGTGACCCAGAGCCCCCTAATCAGCTGCTACTTTAACCCCACCCTGTCAGAGTGAAGAACAGACAGCCTCAGGCAACCTACACAGAGAGGCAGGGCCAAATCCAAAGCTGAACCCCAGGAGCTGTACAAAAAAGAAGACAAAGCGAAATCTCTCCCAGCAGCCTCAGGAGCAGTGAATTAAACCTCCACAATCAAGTTGATGTACCCAGAATCTGTGGAATACCTGAATAGACAACAGAATCATTTCAAAATTGAGGGAGTGGACTTAGGGAGCAAAGATATATATATATATATATATATTTTTTTTTTTTTTCCTCGTTCACTTTTTGTGAGTGCAAATGTGCATGCTTCTTTGATTTTGTCTGTATAGCTTTATTTTTACCATTTGTCCTAGGGTTCTGTCTCTCTTTTTTTGTTTGTTTGTTTTGTTTTTGGATATTTTAGTATAGGTTTTTTTTTTTTTTTTTTTTTGCGGTATGCGGGCCTCTCACTGTTGTGGCTTCTCCCGTTGCAGATCCCAGGCTCCGGACGTGCAGGCTCAGCGGCCATGGCTCACAGGCACAACCACTCCGCGGCATATGGGATCTTCCCGGACCGGGGCTGAACCCATGTCCCCTGCATCGGCAGGCGGACTCTCAACCACTGCGCTACCAGCAAAGCCCTTTAGTATAGATTTTAATGCTTGTTATCATTGGTGGATTTGTTTTTTGGTTTGGTTGCTCTCTTCTTTTTTTTTTATTACTTTTTTTTTTATTTTTAATAACTATGTTTTATTTTTATTTTAGTAACTTTTTTCTTTCTTTCTTTCTTTCTTTTTCCCTTTTCTTCTGAGCCGTGTGGCTGACGGGGTCTTGGTGCTATGGCCGGTTGTCAGGCCTGTGCCTCTGGGGTGGGAGAGCTGAGTTCAGGATATTGGTCCACCAGAGACCTCCTGGCTCCACATAATATTAAATGGCAAAAGCTCTCACAGAGATCTCCATCTCAATGCTAAGACCCAGCTCCACTAAACGACCAGCAAGCTACAGTGTTGGACAGCCTATGCCAAACAACTAGCAAGACAGGAACACAACCCCACCTATTAGCAGAGAGACTGCCTAAAACCATAATAAGGTCACAGACACCACAAAACACAACACCACACTCAGACCAGTACACCAGAAAGACAAGACCCAGCCTCAGGCACCAGAACACAGGCACTAGTCGCCTCCACCAGGAAGCCTACACAAACCACTGAACCAACCTTAGCCACTAGGGGCAGACACCAAAAACAACAGGAACTACAAACGTGCAGCCTGCAAAAAGAAGACCCAAACACAGTAAGTTAAGCAAAATGAGAAGACAGAGAAACACACAGCAGATGAAGGAACAAGGTAAAAACCTACCAGACCAAACAAATGAAGAGGAAATAGGCAGTCTACCTGACAAAGAATTCAGAATAATGATAGTAAAGATGATCCAAAATTCTGGAAATAGAATGGAGGAAATACAAGATACATTTAACTAAGATCTAGAAGAACTAAAGAGCAAACAAACAATGATAAACAACACAATAAATGAACTTAAAAATTCTCTAGAAGGAATCAATAGCAGAATAACTGAGGCATAAGAATGGATAAGTGGCCTGGAAGATAAAATAGTGAAAATAACTACTGCAGAGGTGAATAAAGAAAAAAGAATGAAAAGAATTGAGGGCAGACTCAGAGACCTCTGAGACAATATGAAATGCACCAACATTCTAATTAAAGGGGTCTCAGAAGAAGAAGAGAAAAAGAAAGGGACTGGGAAAATATTTGAAAAGATTACACTTGAAAACTTCCCTAATATGGGAGAGGAAGGAGTTAATCAAGTCCAGGAAGCGCAGAGTCCCATACAATATAATTCCAAGAATAAACACGCCAAGACAAATATTAATCAAACTATCAAAAATTAAATACAAATAAAAAATATTAAAAGCAGCAAGGGAAAAACAACAAATAACATACAAGGGAATCCCCATAAGGTTAACAGGTGATCTTTCAGCAGAAACTCTGCCAGCCAGAAGGGACTGGCAGGACATATTTAAAGTGATGAAAGGGAATAACTTACAAACAAGATTGTTCTACCCAGCAAGGATCTCATTCAGACTCAAGGGAGAAATTAAATCCTTTACAGACAAGCAAAAGCTAAGAGAATTCAGCACCACCAAACCAGCTTTACAACAAATGCTAAAGGAACTTCTCTGGATAGGAAACACAAGAGAAGCAAAAGACCTACAATAACAGACCCAAAACAATTAAGAAAATGGTAATAGGAACATACATATTGTTAACTACCTTAAATGTAAATGGGTTAAATATTCCCACCAGAAGACATAGACTGGCTGAATGGATACAGAAACAAGACCTATATATATGCTGTCTACAGGAGACCCACTTCAGACATAGGGACAAAAAAAGACTGAAAGTGAAGGGATGGAAAAAGACATTCCATGCAAATGGAAACCAAAAGAAAGCTGGAGTAGCAAGTCTCATATCAGACAACATAGACTTTAAAATAAAGATTATTACAAGAGACAAAGAAGGACACTACATAATGATCAAGGGATCAAACTAAGAAGAAGATATAACAATGATAAATATTTATGCACCCAACATAGGAGCACCTCAATATATAAGGCAAATGTTAACAGCCATAAAAAGGGAAATTGACAGTAACATTATTATAGTAGGGGACTTTAACACCCCACTTTCACCAATGGACAGATCATCCAAAATGAATATAAATAAGGAAACACAAGCTTTAAATAACACATTAAACAAGATGGACTTAATTGATATTTATAGGACATTCCATCCAAAAGCAAGAGATTATACTTACTTCTCAAGTGCTCATGGAACATTCTCCAAGATAGATTATATCTTGAGTCACAAATCAAGCCTTGGTAAATTTACAAAAATTGAAATCATATCAAGTATCTTTTCTGACCACAATGCTATCAGACTAGATATCCATTACAGGAAAAAAATCTGTAAAAAATATAAATACATGGAGGCTAAACAATACACTATTTAATAACCAAGAGATCACTGAAGAAATCAAAGAGAAAATCAAAAAATACCTAGGAACAAATGGCAATGAAAACATGATGACCCAAAACCTTTGGGATACAGCAAAAGCAGTTTTAAGAGGGAAGTTTATAGCAATACAATCCTACCTCAAGAAACAAGATACATCTCAAATAAACAACCTAACCTTAAACCTATAGCAATTAGAGAAAGAAGAACAAAAAAAACCCCTAAGTCAGCAGTAGGAAAGAAATCATAAGGATAAAATCAGAAATAAATGAAAAAGAAATGAAGGAAACAATAGCAAAGATCAATAAATCTAAAAACTGGTTTTTTGAGAAGATAAACAAAATTGATAAACCATTAGCCAGACTCATCAAGAAAAAAAGGAAGAATATTCAAATCAATAGAATTCGAAATAAAAATGAGATGTAACAACTGACATTGCAGAAATAAAAAGGATCATGAGAGATTACTATAAGCAACTCTATGCCAATAAAATGGACAACCTGGAAGAAATGGACAAATTCTTAGAAAAGCACAACCTTCCAAGACTGAACCAGGAAGAACTAGAAAATATAAACAGACAAATCAGAAGCAGTGAGACTGTGATTAAAAATCTTCCAACAGACAAAAACCCAGGACCAGATGACTACACAGGCGAATTCTATCAAAAATTTAGAGAAGAGCTAACACCTATCCTTCTCAAACTCTTCCAAAATATAGCAGAGGGAGGAACACTCCCAAACTCATTGTACGAGGCCATCAGGTACCATCACCCTGATACCAAAACCTGAAACAGACGTCACAAACAAAGAACACTACAGGCCAATATCACTGTTGAACATAGATGAAAAAAATCCTTTGCAAAATACTAGCAAACAGAATCCAACAGCACATTAAAAGGATCATACAGCATGATCAAGTGGAGTTTGTCTCAGGAATGCAAGGATTCTTCAATATATGCCAATCAATCAATGTAATACACCATATTAACAAATTGAAGAAGAAAAACCACATGATCATCACAATAGATGCAGAAAAAGCTTTTGGCAAAATTCAACACCCATTTATGATAAAAACCCCCGAGAAAGTAGGCATAGAGAGAAGTTACCTCAACATAATAAAGGCCATATATGACAAACCCACAGCCAACATTGTTCTCAATTGTGGAAAACTGAAACCATTTCCACTAAGATCAGGAACAAGACTAGGTTGCCCACTCTCACCAGTCCTATTCAACATAGTTTTGGAAGTTTTAGCTACAGCAATCATAGAAAAAAAGAAATAAAAGGAATCTAAATCGGAAAAGAAAAAAGTAAAGCTGTCACTGTTTGCAGATGACATGATACTATACATAAAGAATCCTAAAGATGTTACCAGAAAACTGCTACACCTAATTAATGTATTTGGTAAAGTAGCAGGATACAAAATTAATGCACAGAAATCTCTTATATTCCTATACACTAATGATGAAAAATCTGAAAGACAAATTAAAGAAACATTCCAATTTACCATTGCAACAAAAAGAATAAAATATCTAGGAATAAACCTACCTAAGGAGACAAAAGACCTGTATGCAGAAAACTATAAGACACAGATGAAAGAAATAAAAGATGATACAAACAGATAGAGAGATATACCATGTTCTTGGATTGGAAGAATCAACCTTGTGAAAATGACTCTACTACCCAAAGCAATCTACAGATTCAATGCAATCCCTATCAAACTACCAATGGCAGTCATTCACAGAACTAGAAAAAAAAACTTCACAATTTGTACAGAAACACAAAAGACCCCGAATAGCAAAAGCAATCTTGAGAAAGAAAAATGGAGGTAGAGGAATCAGGCTCCCAGACTTCAGGCTACACTACATAGCTACGGTAATTAAGACAGTATCATCCCGGCACAAAAATAGAAATATAGTTCAATGGAACAGGGTAGAAACCCAGAGTTAAACCCATGCACCTATGGTCACCTTATTTTTGAGAAAGGAGGCAAGAATATACAACGGAGAAAAGACAGCTTTTTCAATAAGTGGTGCTGGGAAAACTGTGCAGCTACATGTAAAAGAATGAAATTTGAACACTCCCTAACACCAAACACAAAAATAAATTCAAAATGGATTAAAGTACTAAATTGAAGGCCAGACACTACAAAAGTCTTAGAGGAAAACATAGGCAGAACATTCTATGACATAAATCACAGTGAGATCCTTTTTGATCCACCTCCTAGAGAAATGGAAATAAAAACAAAAATAAATAAATGGGACCTGATGAAAGTTAAAAGCTTTTGCACAGCAAAGGAAACCATTAACAAGAGCAAAACACAACCCTCAGAATGGGAGAAAATATTTCCAAATGAATCAACTGACAAAGGATCAATGTCCAAAATATACAAGCAGCTCATGCAGCTCAATATCTAAAAAAAAAGCAACCCAATCTAAAAATGGGCAGAAGACCTAAACAGACATTTAACCAAAGATGATATACAGATAACCAGCAAACACATGAAAGAATGCTCAACATCACTAATCATTAGAGAAATGCACATCAAAACTACAATGAGGTATCACCTTGCACCAGTCAGAAGGGTCATCATCAAAAAATCTACAAACGATAAATGCTGGAGAGGGTGTGGAGAAAAGGGAACACTCTTGCACTGTTGGTGGGAATGTAAATTGATACAGCCACTATGGAGAACTCTACTGAGGTTCCTTAAAAATCTAAAAATATAAATCCCATACAGCCCAGCAATCCCACTACTGGGCATATACTCTGAGAAAACTATAATTCAAAATGAGTCATGTACCACAATGTTCATTGCAACTGTATTTACAACAGCCAAGGCATGGAAGCAACCTAAGTGTCCATCAACAGATGAATGGATAAAGAAGATGTGGCACATATATACAATGGAATATTACTCAGCCATAAAAAGAAACAAAATTGCGTTATTTGTAGTGAGGTGGATGGACCTAGAGTCTGTCATAGAGAGTGAAGTAAGTCAGAAAGAGAAAAAAAAATACCA
This sequence comes from Phocoena sinus, assembly GCF_008692025.1. Taxonomy (NCBI): domain Eukaryota; kingdom Metazoa; phylum Chordata; class Mammalia; order Artiodactyla; family Phocoenidae; genus Phocoena; species Phocoena sinus. The sequence goes on from NC_045763.1 coordinate 64,282,404, forward strand.
TATGCTAAAATATATATATGGAGTAAAAAAAAGAAATGGTTCTGAAGAACATAGGGGCAGGACAGGAATAAAGACACAGATGTAGAGAATGGACTTGAGGACACTGGGAAGGGGAAGGGTAGGCTGGGATGAAGTGAGAGAGTGGCATGAACTAATATATACTACCAAATATAAAATAGCTAGTGGGAAGAAGCCGCATAGCACAGGGAGATCAGCTTGATGCTTTTTGACCACCTAGAGAGGTGGGATAGGGAGGGTAGGAGGGAGACACAAGAGGGAGGGGTTATGGGGATATATGTATATGTATAGCTGATTCACTTTGTTATAAAACAGAAACTAACACACCATTGTAAAGCAATTATACTCCAATAAAGATGTTTAAAAAAAAAAAAGAAATGTAAGAAACTCAAAAAAAAAGAGAAAATATTCTAAAATTCTATTATGTGGGTGGTTTTACAACTGTGAATATACTGAGAGAATTAACTGTATATTTTACATGGATGAATCTTATGTCATGTGAAATATATCTCAATAAAATTGTAAAAACAAAAATTAGAGACAGCACAGCAATTGAACCACAGTGAGGAGAAAGAATATAGATGGGAAAGTTACCTTCCTGAGTAGCTCATAAAGTGTTTGGTGGTAAAATAAACACACAATGGCTAAAGCCAAAAAACAACAACAAAAAAAGCCATTTAAAATTTTGGTACAGGATTCTGTACCATTTCTGATACAGAAATATAGTCTTCCTACATTTGTAGAATAGCTGGCAGAAACAAACTAGCTAGAAATATTTCCATAGTTGATGTTTCTGCATTTTAAGTCTAGATATTTGACAGTTGCAGCAAGAACCTTATAGTTCTTTGAAATGAATGTATTAGCAAAGTAAGATTTTTCTGTGTCTGTATTCAGACCAGCTTAAGACTTAGACTATCGTGTACACAAAGACAATTGTTAGGAACTGAGAACCAAAACAAACAAAGAAAAGATTTAGACAGGACTGGAGAGTTACTTTCTTTGAGTCATAGCTGAATAAATTGTTTAGTATTATAGTGAAGTTAAATGAAACATATTTTTAAAAACGTACACATTTCCTAACACAGAGTCAAGTAATTAAAATGTTAACAGAGACATATATTTATTGTTGTTGTTATTGAACTAGCTAGCCTTTGTACCAGAACTTAAAATTTTTAATACATGTGTAAACTGTTTAGTAATTGTGCACAATGCATTCTAAATTACAGATTTAACCTTTTTTTAAGGATAAAAATCTCAAGGTGGCCCTTTGGTGAAAATTACAGTCAAAATTCAGGGTTTTTTTTTTTTTTTTTCTAATAGGAACAGCAGACAAACTATAATCTGAACATAATGGTGCCATAGCAAGGCTCCATATTTTCTGACTAAGGGTGTCACATTATACAAGTACACTTTATATCACCCAGTACTTTCAAATAAATTCCACCTTAGCTACTAAAAAAGTAATAAAGCTTTGATATTTATAATGAATTCTTGAATCCTGAATGAGTTACTGAATGGGTACAGGCATTTCAATTACCTTTTTCTTGCAAGATGGTGCAGAGAGAGCCCTCACTCACTAAGTATGAATTATATTCTAAGCACCTACAAATTATTTTTCTATTTTAGTGTCAGAAGGATATATTTACAAGCCAATATTTTACTAAAGCTTTTGCCTTTTTATTTAACTGTCATTGCAATTTAAAATATACCTTTAATAAAATATTCCTAAAATATATCTTTAGTTATAAACTAATTACAATTAGCAACTGATACACAAAATATTTTCATAAAAAGTGTATGCTTAAGAAGGGGTTGTATTCAAAGAATGTCTACAATAAATCATCTAGAGAGAACTGTTTTGTTATGTCCCTACTGATCACTGACTTCTTGCTATTACTAAAAATAATTTCCTGGTAATAATAACTTTGAGGATAATACTGCCCTTTTCTCTATCCCTCCATCCTCTGAGTTACCAGGCTAAATACTTGGTTTTAATAATAACCCCTTATCTTAAGAAGTAAGGACTGCACAGGTAAAATAACTATGTAGCATGGGCACATAGGCTGGATTCAGGTACAGCTTTGGAAATCATCACCTAAGCCAAAATCTCTTTCCAGGTTCTTTGTCATTTTTCATCTTGGTCTAGGAATAATTCACAACTCTATTTCTTCATGTATCCATATTTATTCAATTTATTCAACAAATATTTATTAAGTCCACAGGATGTGTCAAACTCTGTAATGACAGAAACCAAAGATATGTTTGTAGTCTTACAAAGCTTAAAGTATAGTCATACATTCACATATTTATGCAATAGTTAAAATTTTAATCAGCAATATGAGAAATAGCCACAGAATATCATGGGAGAATATAAATGGTGTTTTCCTAGAACCAGAATAGTAGCAGCAGTGAGATTAGAGAGAAGTAGACAGAGGAGAGATTTGAGATACAGTTAGAAAATAGAACTGACAAATTTGAATACACATTTTTAAAATGGATACAGAGCAGGAGGGAGAAACATAGGGAGTTGTCACTAGGAGAACACAGGCTGAGGAGAGAATATGGTGACAAATGTTATAACTCCACATTTGTACCTGCTGTGTTTCAGATACCTGAGGTGTGTCTGGGGTGGGTATTCAGAATTGAGATAACTGGAAGATCTCTGTGTATTCAGAACTGAAGTATATGAGATATTCTGGACTGCAGATAGAATTTTGAAGCTGCCATTATGGAAATGGGAACCATGAGAGTGGATGACTTCACTCAAGGAGAGTGTACAGAATGAGATAATCTCAGAAAAAGGTAAAATTCTTGAGTGCAGAGGAAAGGAGGCTTCACAGGAGATTGGAGATGCACTAAGAGACACTGGCTTCCTGGAAGTCCAGAAATTACTGTGTTCTAGGAAGAGAAGGCTGTCACTCTTCTCAAATGTCAGTGAAAGGAAAATGAGACAGGGAGTGAATTCTGTCCATTAGAAATGATAACGGGGAAAATATTGCTGACATAGGGAAAGGTTGTTTCAGTAAAGTGATAAAAGTAGAAGTAGGGTTGCTCTAGATTGCAGAGTACGTTATAACAACCAGATTGATTTTTTAAATTGAAAGACACATATTAATCATTTTTCTTCTTAAAAATTTGGTAGATTTCCATTACACATGAAATAAAATATTCTCTCTTTATTACGGTCTCCCCAAACTTATCCTAAACTACTGCCTTGTACTTAGAGTGCTTCTAACTGATCTCTGCATCTCTATAAAACAAGAAACTCTTTACTATGTTAGGTCTTTAATATTGCTTTTTCCTCTTTAAAAGAAAAGGTTTTCACATTTCTGTTTTAGAGGGTTTATCTCCTTATTGATTTAAACAGCTCTTTATACCTAATATATCTTAATTATATATCTGTGATAAATGTTGCAAGGATTTTTCTACTGTTTACATTAAATTCTCAAAATGCAAACATATTCCTAAGACTTTCAGCCACAAATAGAAAAATGAGAAAAAAAAATATCCTCCCAATCCACAAAAGCTCATTTGCTAAGGGCAAAGTATTGTCTTTGAAATATATAAATGATATCTTAAAAAACGTCAGCTTAAAACTTCCCAGTGGGTTTCCACCATAGTTGGAAGAAAATCCTGCAGGCTAAAAAAGGGCCTGATAATCTAGCCCCTCCCTAACTCTCCCAACTCACCTGTACCAGGCTTCCTTTTGTTTGCTCCACTCCAGCCACCATGACCTTCTCTCAGTTCCAAAAATACCTCAAGCTTGTTTCTGTTTTTGTCTTTGAACTTAATGTTCCCTACTAACTTCTTCTTGGTCATTCCCATCTCAGCTCAAAAGACACTTCTTCAAATGCTACCCTGTTTATTCCTCTTAGAGTTTTTATTCCACTATTCTAATTATCTCTTTGTTGTTGGTCTCCCCACCAGAATGAAGTTCCATAAGGGCAGGGGCTTTGTTTTATTTACTGTTACAATCCATGTATATTGCACAGTGCTGGTGTTTACAAATTTTTTATTGAATAAATGACTTAATGGATGAATGAGAGCAGTGTCCGATGGGGTTGTGGATGAAGGACTTTTGTTGGTTTGTATTTTTTTGTAAAATAAGAGAGTTTTGCATGTTCATTGCTGTTGGGAAGCAGCCTATATATATGAGGATAAGCTGAATATATAAAAGAGAGAAAGGAAAATTGACGGGATAAAATCCAGCGAAGATTTAAAGCACAACACTATTCTCTACGGTAACCTACACTTTCTATTTCATATAAGCTACTCATACTTGCTTTAAGATGATAATTTTTCAAGCCCTGTGGTAACAATTTCAAGACAACAATTGTGTTTTTGAAATATACTTTTCTTGGGAGGAAAAGAACTCAAGAAAAACCAGTGCTTGAAAATGAGGTCAATAAAGAAGACAATTTCAGAATCCTTCACTGGCACTAATATACGTCATTCAGCATGAGGCAAATGGGATTAAGGCAATACCACAGGAACTCCAGAGAAAATTATTCCTCCAATTTACAAGAGCTAAAAAAGACATAGGTATATTTCTTTTTTTGACTTTCTGTATCTCTCACATCAGAACATTTTCAGCAGCCTCTTGACTATGCTATAGTTAGACTGTCTTTCTTAAAAATTGCAAAATGACCCCAAGATTTCTTCAAGAAACACTTATTTATCTCTCACCCTACTTTATTAACTGTGCTAAACATTGACAAGGGGTAGTAAAAAACATGAATTATATACATATATATGTGTTATTGTATACAAATCCATACCATATATACCATACCATACCATGTATACAAATCCATACCATATATACCATGATTGTTATATCAAAACCAAAGATGCAATGGAATGGGAGGATGTAAAGGAGAGTTGATTTTCTTCTAAAATAAAAGTTGAATCAGTAACAAATTGATCTCCACACTTCACTGCCTAAAACACATCATTGATTCACCAGGATCAATCTAGAGTGCCCCCCCCCAAGGTTCTTCTTAGCCTGGCTCTTTTCTTCTTTCTCAGCTTTATCCACCCTTCCTCCCAGCATGCGTCTTATGTACTAGGCATGGTACACTGCTTACCTTGTTTGAAATAAACCATGCATTCATGTCTCTGAAACTTTTCACATATGTTCTTATTTCTTGAAATGCTAGTATGTCTTTTTTTTTTCTTGTAATACATGTGACCATCTCCTATGTATTCCTAGAGTAATATCTCTACCTTCACCCTCACCCAACACTTTAGCATGCCTTCCCCTCAGTGATTACTGTAGCATACTGAACTGATCACATTTCAGTTTAATTGTTGGTAGGCTTCCTTGGAGAGGCACTGTACTATGGTGGATTTTTGAGAAAAACAGACAGTTATGAAATGTAATTCCTCTAACTATTAGATGTGAATTTTTGAGCAAATTATATACACTATCTCAGCCTTCATTTCTTCATCTGGATAATGGGATTAATTACGAAATCATTAATTTGATGCAATAATTTGTCTCAGAACATGTGATATAGTAAGGCATTTAATAAGAATGCAGCATGTATTTGTCCCTGTTCCTTTATTTCCCATTGATATGCAAGCTCGTAGAGAACAGTGACTCTGCCTTATGTGTCTCTGTTTTCCAGCACTTGACATAGCACTGGGACATCATAGTTCTCAATAAAAGTTATTGGATAGTGAATTAATTGTGATTGCTACAACCATGTAGTGAGACACAGAAATTTGGGAGATATTGTCATAACAGGCTGCAAAATATATTTAATTCATTACACAAAGACACAGTATCTCAAAGTATGGATTTTATGTTTATTCTCACTAACTATTTGTAAATATTTTTTCTTAACATTCATTCTAAAGACTGATGTGCTTTTTTTTTCTGAAGAACCCTTGAACAAGATTATATAGCATATTATCAAAAAAGATAAATGTATTAACTTTAGAGCTAGTATCTTTCTTCTAATGGGTATGCTATAAACATTATAGAAAGTTAGCAAAAATAATTATATATGTAATTTAGAAATAAGTGGTTTTTTTGGTAGTGTCTCTGAGAAGTATATCATTTGCCAATTTTACAGACTATTTGAAGTAGTATTGTCAAAGCAGCAATGTGTAAAGGAAAGCAAACCAAGGTAAAAACAATGCAGTCTATTTCTTAGTCAAGATTTAGATCATCTGGATTCCAGATGCAGATTGGCTGCATTCTTGTTCTGTGACTTCAAGCAGGTCCCTAAAACTCTCCTTAACTCATCCTCAACAACGTAATGGGACTAAAAACTTTACTTTTGGTTTTCACATGTCTTATTATTAGGCCCAAATGTGATAATGAAAGTAAATGCAGTTTGAATTTTTCAAAAAGTATGCAACTTTAAAGGCCTCTAAATGCTAATCAAAGTGTGGCAACTACACTTAGAGAGGTACTAGTGAACTTGTTTACAGTGATTTTTACTAACAATGGAAGCAGGTTAGAAAATACATTATCATTGGCTGCTTTGGTTACACTTGATTTCTTAAGGTGTATTTTTGATCAGGCTTAAGAATACAGTTTTTTTTAAGTGTTTGTCAATCCATGATAAGTGGCTCTATGTTAAATGTGAGATTAATAAGAAAGAAATATACTTAAAAAGAGACTGTCATTCAGCAGATGAGGGATTGGTGTGTAATTTTAAATGATGAGTAGTTCTTGCATCATTGCCTCTGATATTCATGTGTGTATGTGCGGTGTGTGTGGAGTGCATTTATTCATTCCAACAAATGAACAGTCAGTTAATGCACATGTGCAGTGTAACATAATAAAAGGCCCCTTCATACTGTGTAGGCAGTGATGGAACTAAAGCTATCTGTGCGAAGGAAGACCATAGAAATGAAATACTTCTTTTTCTCATGCTGGTCTTTATTCACACAAAACAATAATTGAACCCATAAAGACCTACCCAAATTATGCACTATTTTACAGTATAGATAGATATATTTTTAATTCTCAATGTAAAACAGTGTCATTATTATTTTATATCACCAATATTCATTTTATTTTACCTTTTTTTTTTTTTAACCAATCTTTGGACTTATATTTTTCATCAACTTTCAGTTTTCCCATCTTGTTTCATTGTCTTATTTTCTTTCTGTCTAAAATATATTCCTTGGATTTTTTTTTTTAATCTTTTTTTGGTAGACTTCCTCTGTTTTGTTTATCTGAAATTGTCTTTATTACTCTTTTCCTCCTAACAGTTTTACTGGGTACAGAATTCTTCATTAATAGGTATTTTCTTTCATCACAGTGAAGGTATTATTCCATTTTCTTCGGGTTTCCATTGTGACTGTTGAAATCAACATTTAGTCTAATTATAATAACTATGTAAGCAATCAGTCTAATTATTATCCTTACACAAGTAATCTATTGTTTGTAGTTGATGTTTATATCCTTTCCTTGTCTTTTTGGTATACAGTGGTTTCAATATATTTCTAGTAGTTGACATAGTAGACATTCCCATGGTGTAAATAATATAATTTTATATCTTCCTTTCCATATTAATTCTCTGATTTATTTTAATCTTTCTCATTGTATTTGACAAGGACATTAGATATGTAGTTACTTATATACAGATTATATTAACTTTTTTGGACATAGAGTTATGAGAGATTGCAAAAAAAAAAAAGATAGGTCTCATCTACCCTTCAGTCTCCCCCAATGTCGTCTTATGTTTGCCTGAAAAACTTTCCTGATGACCTAAAAGGTTTACATTCTAGTTTTTTTTTTTTTTTTTTGGTTGTTATAAATTTATTTTGCATATATAGCTAATTTTATCTTTTTTCTAACACATTCTAAAGTTATTCACCATCTCTTTTATGAGCAAAATAATAACCTTTGAATATATGACCATTTCCAAAATCCTTCCCCCATTTTCTATATTACAATCTAAACTTTTTGTTTCAATTTTAAAACATGCATATATACATATAAGTGTTAATTAGCTCTACTAAATTATTTGAGTCATTTTCCTATGTGCCTTATCCCTTCTAATTTCCTTCTCCTTACCTGAGATTTTATTTTCCCTACATGTAAAGTACCCACTTTTTAAATTATTGCAGTGAGAGTGTAGGAGTGGTTATTTTCTTAGTTTTTGTACAATTGAAAAATTATTAACTTTATTCTCACTATTAAATAGTAATTCATCTATACGTAGAATTCTTTGTTGACAGTTATTTCCCCTTAGCACTTCGAAGATAAGATTCCATTATCTTTGGCATTTATTACTGCTGAATAGAAACCTTTATAAGGCTATTTTTTTTACTTTTAAGTGAAATATAAGGGATATTTCTGTAAACTCATTTTCCTGAAGTTTTATTGTGATGTACAAAAGCATAAGATCCCTTCTTTCATACCTTTCTTTCTTGCTTGCTTCTTTTCTGCCTTTTATATAGTTCATTTACTGTTTTGTTTGCATTCAGTTTAAATACTGTGTTTTTCTGCAATTATGGGAATTTCACAATCATTATTTCATTAAATATTTATTTTGTTCTTTTCTCTAATTTTTCTAACTTGGAGATATCTGAGTTTAAGGTTGTGCTTTTCAACTAATTCTTTATGTTTCATAACTTATCTTTAAAATATTCTGTTCATCTCTCTATGCTCTACTTAAGGAGGTTTCTATAGCACAATCTTCCAGTTTCCTAATTCTACTCTCTAATGTGTTCACTCTGGCATTTATTTCAACTATTGAATTTATAAATTTGTGATCATAATTTGCTTTTTCATGATTTACAATTGATTATTTTTGTTTCATAGATGCCTATTTTATATGAATGCTATTTTAATTGAGTAAAACATACTTTTATTCCTACTGACATAATTTTCATAGCATAAAATGCACAGATCTTAAGAACTACTATTTGGGGTGTTTTGACAAATACACACACTAAAATTCATACACACGCCTACGATGATTCAGAATATTTCCACTATCCCAGAAAGTTTTCTCATTCCTGATCCTAAAGAGGTAACCAATGCTTTGATTTGTATCATTAATTTTTCCTGTTCTATAACTTCATGTAAATAGTTATTTATGTCTAACATATTTCACTTAGAATACTGTGTTTGAGACCCATTCATTTTTATATGTATTATAAATTTATTCCTTTCTATTGTTGAGTAGCTGTCTAATGTATTAATATCATGCATGGTATAAATATATTTTTAATCCATTCTCCCATTGATGGGCATTTAACTTATTTCAAGGTTTGAGATATTGGAGTGTAATTATCCATGAATCACTCTCCTTTTCATATACCTAGTCATTAATGGTCAATTTATTTTGGACTTTCAAAAATGTTTGTATAGTTAAACAGCCATTGGGGAAAAGAGACATTGATTTCCTTTGGAACAGATTCATTTACTTTCCAGAGTAACAAATATGGAGATATCTCACTTTTTTCTTGGGGTGGTCTTGCTTACACTGAAGGATAATGAAGACAATGTCTTTTCCAGAGAGGAAGGTGGACAGGTTTGCTAGCAGCATCTATATAAGATCAGGGACTCCTAATCTCAAGGGATTTCCCTTGTAATACATTCCATTGCATGTGTAGGCAACATCCGGCCCCATCACCATGTCACCCTGAGGGAACTGATTCTCAAATATGTGCCAAGATATTATTCTGACTAATGCTATTACTATAAGTAATGAACTATCCTTTGTCTCTAATCAAGGAACCTCATGTCTTCTTTCCAGTACCAATGAAACTGTAGAAGACTAACTATTTAGCTAACAGATAGTGAAAAATCCAAAACCCTTCACAGTTCTGGATTGACAAGTTAGCATTGATTTTTATGTATAAAGCTAGTACAAACATTCTTGTACTCTTGTCTTTTTGTGAATATGTTTTTATTTCTCTTAGGCAAATATCTATGTTTAACTTTATTTAAAAGCTATCAATTCTCAGAATTGTTACATAATTTTATATTTTCATAAACAAACCCTGAGTGTTCCTTTTGCTTCTCATGTTAATCCACATTTGGTGTTTTCAGTCTTTTTAATTTTAACAGTTCAAGGAGGTGTATGGTGATACTGTATTGTGCTTTTTAAAAATCTTTTTTTTCTTTTTAATTCATCTGTATTTGTTACAACTTTTTTAAAGCAGAATGTGACTTGAGCACTACATCTCCATTCACAAAACTTGCTCTGAGTAACTTTTCAAATGGCTTTAAAACATGCCTAGATATAATTTTATAATTTTGCTACTCTCAACAATACTTTTTTTGGAAAACAAGCCCTATGTATGGACAGTGACTCCCATCAGTTTGGTTCAGTTGAACATACTAATTTCTAGAGGCCTGGCACATGCAGTCAATAACTACAGGCGATGGAAGGTTTAAAAAGTAAATCACAGAGGATGAAAGTTGCTTTAACAAGTATTTTTATTTGAAACATCAAGGTATATACTTCAGAACACTTCAGTGACAGAAGATTTGTTCTACTAAAAAATCCACTTGATAACTAAACACTTCAGACCATGAAGTTAACATAGGTTACATACACCTTACAGCAAACACTACTCCTTTCTGTTAAAGTAAGCCAACATGAAACTGAAAAGAAAACCTAGATCTGCTTTTAGTGCCTAAAGTATCACGGTATCGCACTTAGTAGAAAGAAATCTTATCTTCCCGATAAGTAGTTGTCATGCCATACAGGTTTTTAAATGTTAACAAAAATAAAGAAATACTTGAAAATATTATTAGAGGAAATGAAGGTAGAGTGTTGAACATGCAGCCATGTAATCCTCAGGCAGAGCTCAGTCTGCTTCTTCCATGCGGGACGTATCATCATCTCCTTTGAGGTGAGGTGTCTCCTCAGTTACAGCAGCACTGCTGTTGTCAGCAGTGGGGTCATCTTCATCAATATCAAGACCAAGTTTGATCATCCTATAGATCCTGTTAGCATGTGTCTGGGGATCCTCCAGACTGAAGCCGGAAGACAGGAGAGCCGTTTCATACAGCAGGATCACCAGATCCTTCACAGGCTTGTCATTCTTGTCAGCCTCTTTGAAATAATTTCAACTTTAAAGAAAATTTTCTCAAATAACACAAAGAGCTATTATATGTCCTTCAACTATGTTTCCCAATTATAAAATTTTAGCACGTTTCCTATCTTTCTCACTCTATCTCTTTGAAATGTCTGATTTGTTTGAGACTAAATTGCAGACATGATGTCCCAGTTGTCCTAACCACCTGTCTCTTTAAAACAAGAATATTCCCCTACTTTACCAGAGTAAAATATAAGAAACAAGAAATTAACATTGATACATTACCCACAATCCAGACATTTATTCAAATCGTGCACTTCCCCAGTAATTTTCTTTGTAGATCCAAGATCCAATCCAAGATCACACATATTTAGTTGTTATGTATCTTCACTTCTTTTTACATATTCTGAAATTGTTCCTAAGTCTTTTCTCATCTTTCATAATCTCAGTATTTTGCAGTAAAAAAGAAATTGCTTTGTACATTGTTTATCAACTTCAGTTTGTCTGATGTTTCCTCACAAGTTTTATATTTTCAGGAGAAATACCAAAAAGTTATGTTGAGTTATTCTCAGTGAATTCCCAACAGGAAACATATATCATCAATTTGTCCCATCACCAGTAATGTTAACTTTTAGCAGTTCCTTAAAATGGTGTCATTTCTGTCAGGTTTTTCTAGTGAAATTTAATAATATTTTAATGTATTAATAAATGATTATTAATAAGTCTTAATTAATAGCTCATTAATAAGTATAATTTTATTTATACAATTCATAAGTACTTTGTAGGGAGAGACTTTTTTAAAATAGCAGTTTTAAAAATATTCCGTCCCCTATCAAACTTCCAGCCATCAGTTGTAACATCCGTTAAAGATTTTTGCTTGAATCAATCATTCTTTTGATGGTCACTAAATAGTATTTTACTTAATTCCATCATTCCTTTTCCACTCATGAGATAGTACACTGCTATAATGCAGAGCTTTCCCTTCTCCTTGATTGACTGATTGATTCATTTATTCATTCATTAATTTATATAAATGAGGATGGATGGATTTCCCTGTTTTCAGCCCTGGACTAAGCTATTTCTCCAAGAGGTGCTGATTGATTTTTGATTTTAGAGGAAATAGTATCTCAAAACAACAAAGTTCTACATAGTGATAGAGAGTTATGATTGTTTTTGTAACCTCTCAATGGAGAAAGCTAGGAAAAATATGTACATGTCTCTCTCTCTCTCTCTCTCTCTCATGCACACACACACACACACGCACAAACACCTATTTCTACAGACATCTATCTACATACAGTAAAAACCTCACATTTTCACTAGTATTTTCAATCCCAATTCAACACCATAAGTTTTATTCTAGCTTTTCTCTTTTTTTACTTGAAATTTCCAATATTAAGAAAGCTTTTCTTCAATATATTTACTTATTTGAGAGTTCCTCCTATATATATAGTTAACCTCCTAGCTATGTGGACCATTTCTTCAAATCAACCAAACTATCTCTGGACATCGCAGCATATTATTTGGCTCCAAACAAAAGTATTTTGAAATAAAAAGAGAAGAATGAAGGAGCCTATAATTTAGTTTATCTTTTGAAGATATCTATTGTTTCCATTATCTGTTAAGTAAATTCTCTGAATAATGTGTGTGTACATGCACACATGTGTGATGGCTAGAATTCACCAAGGTAGCTTTCCTTATGTGCTATGAAATTTTAATCTCCATACTTATCTACAGTGGTAATTTTCCTTTTATTTTTGTTACTTTACTTATTTTTCTCTTCTCCTGCTCATAAATTTTTAACAATTTTGTGTTTGATTCCTCAGTTTTTTAGAATAAAAAGACAAATACTTTTCAAGAAAAATAAAGCATAGCCACTCTAAAAATAAAGATGTGTAAAATAAAATTTGCTTCACAATATAATAAAAATATGTTATGAAGTGATAGTAATTAAAATGTTAAATTGATATAAGTATCGCCTACACCATAATTCAAATGTTTGCTATGAAATATTTTAGTAGTTTTTGTTGTATACATTTATTAATTTTTAAAATTATTTCTGGTTCTGTAAGTTATTTGAAAGTTATATACATATATATAAAATCATAATTTTGTAAAACCTATTTTATTTCTTTAAACACAGGAAATATACATATGTTATCATCTGAATATGGTAATTCCATTATCTGAAATTTTGTGTGTGCTTGACTTTGTACCAACAAGCTCTGCTTTATTGATAATAATGTTTCCCAAGTGCTTCAATCTTTTCTTTCCTTTTTTCCCCCTATATTCATAGTCATTGTTCCCAATGTGTATTCATAATGCTAAGGTAGCTTTCTCAAGAGCTGACCCAAGCTTCAGCACATTCTGAACCTCAAATGGCCAACCTCTCCACCCTGGGCACGAGTCTCTGGCAACGAGCCTGATCACCTTTAGAGAACTCTCTTCCTCAATTAAGAGTTTCCTTATGGGAAAACTTGGTGTTCTTTCCATTATTTGATCTCAGAAGTACATGTTGATTCCTAGCAGAGGCTCTAACAATATTACACCTCAAAAATTCTATGTAAACTTGCTTATATACTCCATTGTCTAGTCAAAAAATATCTTGTTGTATTCTCCAAGGACAATTGGTGTCCTTCCATTTATAACACTAAGAAAGCCTATTACGTGATTCTTTCCTAAAGTACAGATATGTACAAAATTACTCTGATGTCTCCATTTTGGGATAAGGATATGCATAGCACATTTTCAGTGATACCCACTCTCAGAAAGAAAGATGGGAAAGAGATAAATTAATACCAAGTTCTGGCTCACTGAACCCTCACTTCTGTAGAAGGGTTTCTACAGAATAAATCCACAGATGTTAACTTAAAAAAAAGACAAAACAGGGCTTCCCTGGTGGCACAGTAGTTGAGAGTCTGCCTGCCGATGCAGGGAACACGGGTTCGTGCCCCGGTCCGGGAAGATCCCACATGCCGCAGAGCGGCTGGGCCCGTGAGCCATGGCCGCTGAGCCTGCGCGTCCGGAGCCTGTGCTCTGCAACGGGAGAGGCCACAACAATGAGAGGCCCGTGTACCGCAAAAAACAAAGCAAAACAAAACAAAAAACGTTAAGGTTCATCTAATCTTGTAAAAGAGATACTGGTCTCTTTAACATAAAAGCAATAGAATAAACTTCAAAGAAAAAATTAGAATATTTGATTACATAAAATTCAAAACTCTGTATATCAATAATGCAAAAAGGTAATAAAAATGGTAAACTATTTCCAGATTAACAATGTGTTTACAACCTTGATATATAAAGACTTTTTAAAATTGGAATTAAAAGATAAAGATTGTGAAAGAAAGCAGGCAATTGACATATCATACCTACTAAGCTTATCGAGAATGTTCAACCTTATTACTAGTAAGTGCAGTTAAAACTCACTGGTAATTCATGTAATGCAAAAATTTATATACATAATTCAATAATATAATAAGTTCATTATAACAATTATCACTTATGGAGCTCATACTTTTATCTATTAAATGAGATTATTTACATAAACAAATCAATGGTTTCCATGCATCAGCATTATGAGGTAAGTATTGTTCCCTATTTAAAGAAGAAATGATACCTAGAATTTTCCAAGTCTTCCCAACTCCAAATCTGGTTAATTTCAGAGTCTAGCAATAACCACTAAACCTCTTATAAGCATTTACTCTTTGTTGACTAATTAGAATATGAGCACTTTTTAAAATATTTTATTTATTTATTTGGCTGCGTCAGGTCTTAGCTGCAGCACTCGGGACCTTTGTTGAAGCATGCGGGATCTTTTGTTGTGGTGCACAGGCTTTTTTCTAGTTGTGGCATGCGCACACACGGGCTCCAGGCTGCTTGGGCTCTGTAGTTTGCGGCACGTGGCATGTGAGACCTTAGTTCCTGGACCAGGGATCAAGCCTAGATACCCTGCATTGGAAGGCGGATTCTTTACCACTGGACCAGTGGGGAAGTCCCCAGAAAATGAGCACTTTTTTACTGACGTTGTGTGTTAACTAGTGCAATAAAATAATCTCTGTAATTAATTCTTGGTGGATTTATGCACTGATACACTTATATAAACAATGATCAAATCTACATTAAGAGCCATAAAATATGCTAAGAATTAGAATATACTTAGAATTATGCTAAGAGAAATAAGTCCAGAAATCTATCCTAAGATAAAATCTGATATGTAGATGAAGATTTTTGCAAAAGTATGTATATAACAGTACTATTAACGATGTTGAAAAGTTGGAAACAGGCTAACAATATGGGAGTAGGTAAATAAATGATCAGATGTCTTGAAAATGAGATACTTTGCAAGTGCTACAAACCATACCTCATGAATATATAATAGTATGTAAATCCCTGCCCTCCAACTAATATTAAGTCAAATTATTTAAAAACAGCTGGTAAAAATTAGGGTAAACTGTACTATGCTCAGTTTTGCAGCATACTGTTTGCAGAAATTAAAATGTTAGGAAAAGGTTGAAAGAGAGAGGGGTGACTCTATAAGCAAAACGTTCCAACTAGAGTCCAGTTTCCATAATCATTAAAGGAAAATTCCAGAAGAAAATGTGATACTGGTACAATAATCTATTGTCTTTATATGTGGAAACATTTGGCTGTATTTTGTTAAGTGCTTTGTAACATTTACGGTTCATAATTATTGTACTTGCATTGTATTTACACTTTTATATGTGTTAAAATACAAATATACACACACATATAAAAATAAGCCAGATATTATTGGTAGTTATTACAGAATGATAATGTTATGGATTATTTTTATATTCTTTGTTACATTCTTCTGTATTTTCCAAAATTTTATTATGATTATGAATTACTTTTACATTAAGAATAAAGGGAACATCATTTTAAGTAGTTACACCACCTAATGCAAATGACTATTTTGAGGGTTAAATAAAGTGGTACACATAAGTAATCTAGCAAAGAACTTACTGTATAACAGATCCTCAATAAGTAAATTAATTTTAGTAAATTAATTCTGAGATTAGTAAATGTATTCCTTTAAGATACTTATGTGCAGCTGTTAGCTCTGAAACTAGCTACTGGATATCAAAAATTAGAATTTACAGACTCCTTTATAATTGTTACTCCTTTGCCGTCGTGTTATCTCGTACTCCAGGGAGAGAGCAAGGATGAAGAGACCAAGATTAAACCCGTAGAAAAATACTATTCCACTGCTTTATAATTGTTTAATGTTTCAGATACAGGGGTTCTCAAGAGAGGTGGAAGAGAGGAATAACCTTCACTCATGTAGTGTTCTCAAACTGACTAGTTCACATGTTTCCATAGGGTATATCAGAAGGGATGGTAGGGAAGGTAAGAGTGAGACAAGACAAGGTTCTTCAGGTCATTATAATATACCTCTTCTTCTCCTTAATATCCTCTCTAAGAGTTCTATTTATTATTACTTTTTTAAAAGTCCATATTTTAGCTTTATAGAAGTCTTTTCTATAGAAGTTTGAGTGAATGGGATGAATTGTAGTGTATTTACTAAGTTGATCAGTACCACAAATCTGATAGCACTAGAGCAAAGTCTATTTCATGTAGCTCAGTCAGTGATAGTTAACTTTTTTAAAAAAGAGTTGGTGCAAAATAGTTCAGCTCTCTGATCACGGTCATTTTGCGGTTCACCTACAGCCAGACTTTTATGGGCATCTTCTTCCTGCTCTTTCTCTTTTATCTTCCTAGTCCTGTCACCTATTCTTATGGTTCTTCCTGGGTTTCTTAAAGTCCTGTTGACTAGACAATAGTCAGTCCTTACTGTGTAATTTTAAGGAAGAATCTTTCAGATTTTTCAGAACATAATCTATAAGACTAACAAAGCCTACCACGTGCCCCACCTACCAACCTCCACTAATATTTACTGAATATTAAATACACTTGATGAGCCATTATGGCTAACAAATTCCTTACTTTTTCTTTCCAAAGACCATCTCCCTTTACTTCAACCAAGACTGAGAAGAAGAAAGAAAAGGATTAAGTGGATATAATACCCCATCCTGCCACACAAATAACAATAGAGCAAACCAAATACTCATCCTACAATCCAAAACAAGAGTTCCACGTTCAACTATTGTTCCTCTGTAATTTATTAGAAAGTTCACAGTATGGGATTGTTCCAGGTTACAGCATGGTTATTTCTTTATGAAATAATTATTCTATACATCAGTTATCAATTTTTCTAGTAGAGCAGCTATACATGACATATAGCAAGTAAATTCAATGAAAAAAAGTCCTCTCTAACAAGGCAGTGAGACCCTATGATTTCCTATAAATGGCTTTCAAATTTAGTCTTACCATCAATTCTGTGTTGCTACAATTACTGCTTCTCAAGTTGAAGATTGACATTGACTTGCAATTAAGCCTGTCTGGGCTTGCAGGCCAGGTGAACTTAAGGGACTCTTCTGGTTCTAATTGTCACTGTTGTGAAGAGAGATGGCATTGGTTTAATGAGAACTATGAGCTACAAAGCCACAATCAGGTCTTTTCCTATGGTTGGTGAATCATAATGTGTGTGCCAACAGGAACATAAAAAAGCTTTGAGGCTACCAGTGGAGAGTTAGTAGAAACAAATCCAAAGTGCCTCGTGAATACATGGTTAGCCATGAGAAAACATTTCTGTAGGGTACTGGGGAGAGAATGAGAGACTATTAATCAGCTAGGATGTGTAGTATGAGAACTCAATCACATAGTTTACTTTTTAAAATACACCTTCAATAAAAAAAGATACAGGCACCCAGCACTTATAAACATTGCTGCCCAGTCAAGAGTTGGAAAACAGCTGCTGTTACAATCCAGACAGAAGAGAGTATTCAAAAGATAGAATGGCAGTTTTAATTGCTGGAAACACTAGGGGCAAGCTATCCTCAGCAAAATGAATTAGATGCTGTGGGACAAAGAAAACAGCTTCTGCATAGATAGGCCATCTGTACTACACTGATCTTTCCAAGAAACAGGAAAATTTGCAATTGACTTTGCAAAAGAGATACCAGGACCTTGACCCTCCACAGTCTTCCAAGCCGTCTTGGGTGAGACAGCTTCCAGGCCAGTCTGGCAGCCAAAGCAAGCAAAATCAGTGGATCTCAATCACTCAGCCCTAAGTGCACTCTTGAACAGGTCTGCCTCCAAGCAACTTCACCTAAGTGAAGAAGCTTGCCATATTTTGGGTAGGATGAATGCTACTTTGAGATCTCTCCCTCCCAAAATGCTTACTTGACTTGAATGATGTATTCGTTTTCTATTGCTAATGTAAAAAATATCATCACAAATTTAGTGGCTAAAACAACACACATTAGTTATAGTTCTGGAAGTCAGAAGTCTGACATGGATTTTATGTGCTAAATTCGAGGTGACAGCAGAGTTGCATTCCTTTCTGAGGCTCTAGGGGAATTCACTTTCTTGCCTTTTCCAGCTGCTAGAGGCTTTCTGAAGTCCTTGCCTCCTAGCTCCTTCCTCCACCTTCAAAGTGCATCACTCCAACTTGTCCTCCCATTGTTACAATCTCTCTGTGACCCTCCTGCCTTCTCTTATTAGGTTCCTTCTGATTACATTGGACCACCTAGGTTATTCAGAATGGTCTTCCCATCTCAAGATCCTTAAGTCATTTTTGCCATAAGGTAACATATTCACAGGTTCCAGTAATTAGGATGAGTAAACCTTTGACAGAGGGATGGGGGCAGACATTCTGTCTACCACAAACTATATGTTAAATAGTCTTATGTATGTATATTGCTACAGAGAAGGGAAGAATTCAGTTTCAAGGACATCAAAAAAAAAACAGGAGATAAAGAAGAGACAAAAAGAAAAACTGAAAAGGACTCGACATATCTATGATAATGATGTTCACAAAATACATTTAGGTGTCCTTTAGATATGAAAGGGATGCTGCCAAACAATTTTGAATGGCATACATACTTTAAACCCCCCTTCATCTGTGGAATTAGGTAGATATGTGTGTCAGCTGCAGCTTTTCAGCAGGTCCTTCTTCTGATAGGAATGATCTGCAACCATGCACAGAATATGGCTCACTGGCTGAAATGAGGCTTGAATGCACACCCTTGAACTTGTGAGCTCCACAGCAATCAATTAAGTTAGTAGGTTACAGTTGTGTAAAAAGTGAACATACAGTTAGACATTTATGATTTTATTCAGTTCCACTCAACAAGTATTCAGTTAAGGAGGAACAGGAGTCATGCACTAGAAGAAAGCTGCCAAGGACTGATGAAGAAAGCCCCTTATACTCCTTGCTAAGTTCTAGTCCCATGAAACACCTATCTCAGTTTCCAGAACAAATTATGTCTCATTAATACTTCTCTTCCTTTGACTTAAGCCATACTCTCACTCAGAATCCTTCTCCTTTTCTCTGTTTATTAAATTCTGCTTCATATTTCAATTCTCAGATCAAAGGCACTCTGAGAAATTTACCTCCATCCTCTCCAGGTGACATTAATCACTCCCACCCCTGAATTCACAGAGTGCTTTAGGTGGTACCACATTTTATGCATCTCTGTGCCTCCACAGTTCAAGTACTTTGCACAACCCTAATCAATACATATGATTAAATTGAATAGGATTTATTTCATAATAATGCCTATCTTGAAATAATTTGTTACTTATTAAAAGGAATTTCCTACACGTGATAAAAAGGAAAGCAACTAAATTTTTCTACCCTAGAACAGTGACTCGCAAACTTTCATGTGTATAAGAATCACCTGGATGGTTTGTGAAATCAGATCCCAGAGTTTGACCATCAGAGAGTCTAAATCAGTAGGACTGAGATAGACACCAGGGACTTTCATTTTAATAAGAACTCTGGAATATACTGATCCAGGGGATCCCAGATTAAACTTTGCAATAAAAAAGTAAATGATAATTCCAATGGGCAGCAGTACCTTCATAGAAGCATCTCCTCCTTAAGAGTTAAATAAGATCCTTTTTTAGTAAATAATATGCTTAATGAACAAAGTTCTCCAGGGGGTTAGGGTAGAGGTAAAGGGTGCAGAAAGCACAGTCAAGTTCCTAATACCATCTGGAAAATAGTATTTGCTGCCAAACCTGGAATTTCCTGTCTCCTACTATATGCCATAAAGACCAGTTTTGAATCTTATATATTTCTCTACACAGAACTCTTCAAGTCAAAAAAAAAAAAAAAATTCCTTCCTAGACTATACACATTTTAAAGTAGGAATAGAAAAAATAGAAGCTAAAATGAACATCTAGTCTAAATACATTATTCTGGCAAATTCTCATTTAATTACAAATGTAAATACTCTATATCTCCTATCCTTGGACCAGCAAGATTTCACTACATTTGACTACTTTTTTATTATTATTTTCATTTAGCATTGGTCTAGTTTCTTAAGCACAGTTATAAGTTCAGCTTCTTGTGAGCTATGATAATACTGATTCAGCACTTGAAACCATGAGAATATATTCATGAGACAGAAGGAAAATATAATGTAATTTTAAGAAAAAATATTTTTAGAGGTTTAAATTTCAAAGATCCTTACATGTAGTGAATATCCTACTCATATATTTTATAGCATTTAACCATTTAACATTTGTAATGCTACATTCTTACACATACACATACACACACACATGCACACGCACACACGCAGAGCAACTTCCTGTGTAAAACTTTCCTTATTTTCACCACAATCTTTCCTCAAATGCCACAGCTAAACCATTCTAATTGCCTATGTAAAAATGACTATTCCTACTTTTGTGGCTATACAATAACTTGTTTATCCCTTAATCATCATATGTTATCTAAAATTATTTGATAGACATATCTTTCTATCTAGACAATATATATATATTTTTTTTTCTTTGAATCGTTTGCCCATCCACTGACTCTTGCTGATTTCTTGTTAAAGACATTTTCCATAACTTTGATGTGTCTATTTTTCCAATTCTCTTCTTATTAATAACAAACTGATAGTATGTTGCCAAGCTGGGATCTTTGGAGTTAACTCAGATCCTTCCTTCTCCATCATATCCATTTAGATAATCATTAAATCTCTTGATTATCTCTCCTAAGATCTCCAAAATATTTCTCCCTCTCATATATACTCAGACAGTGCATTCCCTCTATTATCACAATGCAATAGTCTTTCTCTGTCTCCAGTAGTGCCTCTCTCATCCTTCATTTATACCACCTTCTGGCACATTAAAAATAATCACGTCGCCTATTTGCTTTGTGTCCCTTATCCATCCCACTCTCAAGTCTGTTTTTGCTGGTTTGAACTCTTACCTACATTTTATTTCTGTACCACCAACTCGCTTAAAAACAAGTCCATAATCAGGATAAGAATACAGCTAAGGCTTCCTAAATGCCATAATAGAAAGTTAGCTTTTCTACCTGCATGTTTAGAATCTAAAACATATGGGTAACTCTTCAACCAACAGTGAAGAATACCACTGCTCTAGTCTCTTGCCAATGTATTTGCAACTAAATTGATATAACACTTGCCAAAAGCTCAGCTGAGACCCCAATAGCTTTTAGAGAAGAGCATATACAGTAAACCCTATCCTTGTATTAAGTTAAATCACATATGCAATGTATTTTAGGTACGTTATCTTACCTTTCCTATCCCTGAATTGTAATTTGATGATATGGCCTCAGCTTTATATTTTTTAAAGAAGGGTAATTTAAATTATATTTATAAAGGGTAAAATAATAATTTGTAATGTGTTTGCTTATCTATCAAAAAATCATGGCTGGAGAGGGCATGCATTATGCAACTTGCATAATGGTAATATGGTCACTTCTCTAAGTAGATTCTTGGAAAACAAAGTTTGAAGACAGACTTTTTAAAACCAGAATATATTTTAGGTATTATATTGATTAATAAAATATTTTATTTTAGGACCAAATTTAGTCAATTTTTAATTACTAAAAGCAATAACTTCCAGCTGTAATTCTCCCTCCTCCTAGATAAAGTCAAACATTTCATATCTGTTTTTACTTTTTGTAGTTGGTAATATATATATATATATATATTTTTTTTTTTTTTTTTTTTTTTTTTGAGGTACGCGGACCTCTCACTGTTGTGGCCTCTCCCGTTGCGGAGCACAGGCTCCGGACGCACAGGCTCAGCGGCCATGGCTCACGGGCCCAGCCGCTCCGCAGCATGTGGGATCTTCCCGGACCGGGGCACGAACCCACGTCCCCTGCATCGGCAGGCGGACTCTCAACCACTGCGCCACCAGGGAAGCCCCAGTTGGTAATATTTTAACTGATTTATTTTGAGGTATTTTTAAAAAATTAAATCCTTTTTTTTGAAGAATAGCTGTCATAAATTTTAACAATGACAATACACATGAAAAATCAGTACACAGCTCTCCTAACATAAACTTCAAACATTCAAAACTAAAAGCATGGGGCTTCCCTGGTGGCACAGTGGTTGAGAGTCCGCCTGCGGTTGCAGGGGACACGGGCCCGTGCTCCGGTCCGGGAAGATCCCACATGCCGCGGAGCGGCTGGGCCCGTGAGCCATGGCTGCTGAGCCTGAGCGTCCGGAGCCTGTGCTCCGCAACGGGAGAGGCCACAACAGTGAGAGACCCGTGTACCGCAAAAAAAAAGAAAAAAACTAAAATCATTATCTTCATTAAAAAATAATTGTTTTTCTTAACTTCATTATTTTTTATGAACAGTTTTAATATTTGTAATTCAAATGATCATCTTCTTTCTTTTTTTCTTCCTCTCCTACTGTCTTCATGAAATATATTTCACATGTGTTCTTTCTCAATTTTAACATCCACCACTCTGTCCAGGTTTAACTATTTGTGGATTCTACCAGGACCTCCCAAGAGATATCCACATCAGCGATGGACTACATTCCAAATTCATTCTACTGTTATTGCCATAGTTCTTACCCTGAAATATTATTTTAATCATATTACTGTTCCAAAATCTACACCGATAAAGTCTATTCTAGTTATTGCATCTTATTTTTTTCAATTCTCTTCTATCTATAGCTTTTACTTTAGCCAGACCACTTACTGTCATAATAGGACTTTTTAATATGGTCTTTTCAATTTCAGGAATATTCATCTTGGCTAATTTCTTATTACATTTTTAATTTAAGGAAAAAGTCTGGGCAAAAGGAAAGGTTCAAGGTTGGGGAGAGGGTAAGGGAAGAGTTGAGGAGTGTGATACAAGGATGTTAATTGTGTATTTTAAATGGTAATCAGTTTTATAGACCAGTTTCTTTTAAGAAGAAGAAAATAAATGTAAGTCTTAAAATATTCCTTGTACCAAACATTTGCACTAAAGTTATTTGCACTAAAGTTATATATATTCATAAACATATACTAAAAATGTAAGTAATTCTGCTTAATCTGTTGTTATGTTACATTCTTCCTCAGGAAATTTATATTCAGTAATCATAGTGTCCAAGTGATACTGTGTGAAATGTACTTCTATTTTTTACAATTTAAAAATCTGTGTCCAATGCAAAATTGTCTTGCAGCACAGAAGTATGGAAATTCAAATATTTTATATGCATGAAACATGAATACACATAGTAATTAAAACAACTGGCAAAGATAATATCAGGGTCAGATAATAGAAGGAAAATGGATCATGAATGACTTTATGATTGTTTTGTAAAATGCATTACTAAATAACTGATTCAGTTATCTTCATTCATTCATTCATTCATTCAATTTTCAACAAACATGAGTTGAACACCTGTTACCTGAAAATTTTATGGTTCCTATATAGTCTTTCTTTCCAACCACAAGCAATGCAATTTCTTAAAGTGACCAAAGTAGTTAGAGTAAGGTTAAAATAATGGACTTACTAATAAGTTCAAAATGACTTTAATATTATGAGATGATCAATTTTATGTCATTTCCTAGAACAGCCTTAGATTACTACAAAAAGTAAGCTCATGCTGTTTCTTACTCTAAGATTTTTATTTCAGGAAAATAAGCATAAATTTAGTCTTATTTTATTTATAAATATCCTTTTTGTTGTCCAAACAGTTCTGAGCAGTCCAGAAATTCTCATTTCTACAACCATTTTAGGGTCTTTCAGTCTATATTAACAACAAACTTCCCCTCAGTAGCAGTCAGATCATTGACAATGAAGCAAGATGGAATCTGGGCTTTGAAGCTAAACAAACCCCAGTTCTTCGTCAACTGTGTGACTGTGGGCAAGTTAGTTGCCCACAGTTGTATCTGTAAAATATAAATATTTATGTATAGAACTATTTCTATATACCTGAGTAATGTACAGTTATACAAATATACATAAAACATAAATAATAAAACTTACATTGCAGAGTTCTTCCAAGGACTGAATGTGATAAGCATGTAAGAGGATTAGTAGAGTTCCAGGGACACAGTAAAATTTAAACAATTGCCCTTATTGTTATGCTTAATTTTCAAATTCTCCTAATCTAATTTGTTACTTTATATGCTTCTTCTTGTTTAATGTCATTTCTCCAGCACTACTAGAACATATTGTACCTCTGAGTGAGAGATTTGAAGTTGTTTTTCCTTTTTTTTTTTTTTTTGTATTTTGCATTAATTATTAACCTTGAATCTTTTAATATTTAAAAATAAAATTGCAATTTCTCTAAGATAGGCTACCTGAGTATATCAATATTGGCCCATAGAAAGTCATATTGTATTTTTAAAAGATCAATCAAATTATTAGGTATGTACTAGAAGCAGATGAATAAGTACGAATTTTTAAAAATTAAGATGTTGACACTTTCAATGGTTACTTTAAGTATAGAATTGGTTTAAATTAATTAGGAAAACAACTCATCAATTAAACAGAGTTTCTTCACAGACTGACTTGTAGAAATTGAAGAAAGTACACCTTGAAGAGTCAATAAAGATCATTTCTATTTTATCAGATCACTATAATTCTAAAAAAATATAAACAAAGGAAATATCTCAAACTTTGGTTGTAATCCAACAATAATCTCTGAAGATTAAAGGCCTAATAGAGTACTATTTTTATTTGGAACTATTTGACTAAGGGGTGTGTGTGTGTGTGTGTGTGTGTATGAACATATAATAAAAGAGAGACACTTGGTCATTCCAATTTTCAGATTTAAAAAAATATTTTCTCACTTTGATCTAAATGTGTTCTCAAGAATATCTTTCCAAATTCTTGCTTCAAAAGGATATTTTTTCAGTCATTTTGTGCCAGCATTATGAGAAAACATTAGAACTAGTGCCTAAAGAAAAATAAGTGGCTTAGACTTCATTCATTAAGCTGGGGAAAAAATCCCACAAAATTTTGTATGCATTAAAACTGCATAAATGATAATACGGTAATCCTAGCTCTAATTTTAACATGAGCTGTTAAGAACAAACCATATGTTATGTTCATAAATGTATTAAATACACACAAATGAGTCTCACTTATGTAAGGCAATTTCTAAATTATAATTTTTAGATTGTGAATAGAGTGCTGATCAGAATTAAAAAAAACAAAATTCTAGAAATATGCATACTCTGTGATATCTTTAGTATTCCAGTGTGAGTAAGCAACAAACAACCAGTTTGCCATGTGCCCTTTATATCTGAAAGGCCACCTGACAGCTTATTCCCATTTTCCCCTCAATGGGTTATCAGATGAATATAAATTAGTACAGTTAGGAGATTTTCAATAAGCGCTGCATTTCCTACTCCATTGTGAAATAGGTCAGATGGCAGCACTTACTTTGATACTGCCATTCAGATCCAAGGTCATGAAGTGCAACTTGCAAACCATTGTTCCCCAAATGAGTATCACACATGGGCGAGGCAGCATGACAATGACTGAGTGTCAATTAGTCCAGTCCAAAGGCAACCAGTCCAAAATGTTAGGAATTTTTAAAACAAAACATGTGCTCCCAATTCCCTTTAATACCCAATTGGCAGCAAGTCACTGACAAAATCTGCTGCTCAGGGCAAGTTGTTAATGTGTCTTTCTCAAAGGTAACAAACAGATGTGGAAAGAGCTGGTCAAGAAGGAGTACATACAGTTTTCTGTTGCTTTAGTTAACACAAATCAAACTCAACAGGAGTGGAAACATATGCCGATAATCTATTGTGATGGATGTGACAACCATCAACTTTGAAATAACAAAGAGGAATTAAGGTTACTATCCTCAAAATCTGTATTGCATTGCATCAACTGTTAAGAATATTTTAATGTAAGTATTTATAATTGTGTAAAGGTTTTTAAAATATCATAAATTGTTGTGCATTCCCTTAGTGGCTGTTGTTTTCTTTCTCAGGTTACTATGGACTTAATTTAATGCTACAAAATTATTAAGAGATTGGTTTAAAAAAAAATCCACCAAATGACTCTAAAGTAAAAGTGAAGGAAATACCAAGCATTAGCAAAAATATGAAGAAATAGGAATTCTAATTAATACTCTGCTTGTGGGGAGACAAATTATTACAGACACTTAGAATAATAGTTGAAGATGCACAGACCCTACAACCTAGAAATTCCACTCCTATGTATATACCATACAGCAATCCGTATTAAAGATTAGACAACCCAATGCAGTAAAGTCCTTCCCCTGGAACATAAACTCTGCTGGTCCCTGTCCCTAACTATATACTCTCTAGGAGATGATGAGAAAATCAAGATCACCCATGCCTTCTCCTGCTGACCTTTGACCTCTGTAAATTCCCAGTAAAGTTTCTTAATATTTTATTGTGATTTGGAATTTGTCTTGTACCCTGATATGTGAGATCTGGAGAACAAGATGAAACTCATCTGGCATAAAAAGTCAAGATCCAGACACACTTTACTCAATAACAACAAATACTATGTACCTCGTTTTGATTTGTGTAGTGCAAAGGGTCAATTTAGTGTAAGGGAAAGCTTATGGAGTCTAGAAAGAAGATAGTTAGTTACCAGTTCTAGGTAAGACAGAAACTGGTTTCCTGTGTAGAATTTCTTACAATTTGACTGAAGGGAGAAGGCATATATACCTTGAATATATGTTGTAGGAGTTTTAAAAACTGATTTAGAAAGATGAAGAACAAGAAGAAAAAAGGAGGGAAATAGGAAGAGATCAAAAGTATTTGAAACAAAGCATATGTTTATCTTCTCTAAACTTTATGTTGGTAAAGAATGATAGCAATATGGTGGGGAGATATCAAAAAGGCTTGCATTCTTATAGTTTACATTCTGTCTATTGCTTTTTGATTCAGGTTCTAACCCCATGTTAGAAGGTGGTGCTCTTTGTTGCTGAGTCTCTATAATGATAAGAAAGATGTGAGTCACAAGACCAGGCTAGCAGGAGGAGCCCACCAAGAAGATGTTCTTAGACTGGCCTTCAGTGGGTTGGTCCTGGTTTTGATCTCCAGCTTCCAGCAAGAACCTATGCAATAGATACTTACACTCATGTTTATTTATGTAACAACCACTTTGCATGATAATTCATCAAAGATGTCACCTTCTCAAAGAAGCCTGCAATACTGGGTTAGGTGCCTATACTATAGTAAGTGGGCTAATGCTACCTGCTATAACACATAAACAAAAATAATTGCATTAAAAATTAAAATTTAGAAAACTTGGCTTGTCTATAGCAGAACTGAGTAACTGTAACTGAGACGGTATTGAGCACAAAGCCTAGAATATTTACTCTCTGCCCCTTAACAGAAAAAAAGATTGACCATCCCTGGTGTAAGTTCTTAAACATTAAAGACACATTAAATAGGAAAAATCCAAAATAATAACTGCAACTAAACAAAGCAAGAGAAATGGAAAAATCTTGAAGTTTATGGGAGAAAAACAGTTATTCTTCAGAAACAATAAGAAATGACTTTGAAAAAATAGAAGAAAGAAAGAAAGAAGTGATAGAGAACCTTGAAAGTCAGAAAACTTGAGACCCAATTTTATAAGATTGAAGAACACATGGTCATTTATTCTTTTTTAATTTTTGAACAAAAAGTGATTTATTTTTTTTTTATTGAAGTATAGTTGATTTACAATGTTATGTTAGCTTCAGGTGTACAGCAAAGTGATTCAGATATATATATATTGATAAGTGTGGTGAACTCTATTAATAAAAGTGATTTTCAAGTGGTACTAAGCTAAACTATTAGGTACAATAACATTCATATTCTAAGTTAGTTTTTCTTAAATCTATGATAAAAAGATGACCTTTTCTACTCTTCTTTCATAATTTTCTCTTTTAGTTATAAAACAAAATAAATTGCTAGTTTATGAGCTGAAGAATATAATTGAAGTAGGCCACATAAAATTGCTGTAAATATATTTAGCAGAATTTTGCATAATCTAATACCTTGTCATAGTCGTTTGTGGATTTATCTTCATTGCAAACAACAGTCACATAAGAAATTAGATTTCATCTATTCTGAAATAGAACATATGTTCTCATAAGTTGGTAAACCCTTCATTAATTGAGAAAAACATTGAGGAGGGAATAAAACTTAAATTAAGTTCATTATAAATTTTGTTGAACAACCTTAATATTGCATAGTCTGACAAATAATTGTATCCAGAGCTTCAACTGCATGGCGCTTTTATTTGTAAGAGATGGGTAAAAAGAAGAAGAATCACTTTTACTGGGTATTTGGGAGATAAAAATCTTGAAGTTTTGAACTAAATATGAGAACAAAGTCATCATATACTTGTTCAATTGTTAGTTGAATTTTCAGTATTTGAACACATGAATATTAGTTCTCAGACAGCATTTTTAGTGACAGAAAGAGATCAAATATAGTCTCACTGTTTCCTGCCAATAAATGTTGCCTAAAATCTTGATTTTTTTTAAACCTAGAGTTGAATCTTTTCCTCTAATGCCACATTGAGGAATTGAAACTAACTGTTCTTCTTAAGCAACATTTGTCAGTAGGCAAATTCTTCTTCTACATTCAAAGTCAATTGCATAACTGACATGGGGACTGTAAGAGTGTATTACAGGACATTCATTGCAATTGGAAACTGGAGCTTAGAGATTCTCCTGAATGTACAATCAGGAAGTGCCTTCTATGTTAGTGGCATCTCTCCAAATGTTATATGCTTGCTTGTCATTTGTGGATGACTGACCAGGGAAAATAATACTTAACTCTAAAAACCAAGTGTAACATTCCAGTTAAAAGTGTTTGAAATCTTTAGCTTTACTATTGTGGTTTCTCAGTAGTTGTAACAAGTTTTGGCATGAGCAAATCAAGTTAACATATACTTCTTGAGATCTGGAAAACAACTTAATGTCATTTGGCAACATGTTTTGGTGGGGATGAGAGCCAATATGTTTCTAGATCATATATTTTAAAGCAGCATCTTATGAAGAATTGAAGACAAGTTCATCCTGATCAATGGACACAAAAAAGATCATTTAAAAGACCAAAGCTCTCTTTCTCTACTTTTTCCTCTACAGACTTTAATGAGCAAAATTTGGTTATGTTATCCTTTCCTTTTTAAGTCATCATTCACCCTTTAATGATGTTTATATTGCTCTAAATTCCCTCTAGTGAATATATGTTTTTCCTCCATGTTGGTATAACCTTTAATACAGTTTCACTTCTGTGGTATTCTACAATCACTATGCTGTCCTTTTAATAAAATGTTCTCCCATAGTCTGGAACATTTTTTTAGGAGTTACACTGTTCATAATGTTTAGCAGGAGGCCATCTACATTGTTTTCAGATAGTTTGTTCCTCCCTCAGACTTCTGGAATGTAAGTAAAGAAATTAAAGCTATTGAGACTCTGCTACATTCACCTTGTTTCACCATTTCCAATAAAACTGTGTGAAAACACTGGGCTAAGCTCCTCTACCCTCCATCACTGAGCTTTACAACCATCACCATTACCACCAGCACCACACTGTCACCTCACAGACAACACACAATGCCTCTCAGACTTTCCAGGAAGAATACTCCTCACTTCCACAATTAGGTAAATTAGCTTCATGGCCAGTAACAAGTTCCTGAAGAAACTAAGAAAGGGAAAATTCTTTGCTATATCGGTGGAAAATATACATTGGCCATAAGATATTCAAAGAAAAATAACAAAATCCATCAAAGAAGTAACTGAAGCTGGCTAACATATTATCTTGAAGAAACTATTTGATTTCATTATACCTCAGTATTTTTCCAAAAGATGTAAGTCTACAAGAATTAGGTTAAAACCATTTGGGACTTAAATACATTTTAAAATTCAATTCAACTTGGGGCTTCTGCAAGAAATGACTCATAAAAATGATTCGTTTAGGGCTAAAGTACAATTCCCTGGCTACAAGGATAAGGGATGACTCCAAAGTGAAGATCAATGTTCTACATTGAAGAGAAAGGAATTTTTTTGGCTACCAAATTTAACAGATATCCATAAAAGAGGAGAAATGATGCCATCCTATTGGACATCTCTCTGACATAGTATTCCAACAAAAGATCCTGGCTATCTCATAGAGTGGCACAATAATACAGATTTTCTGCATACTTCAGAATAACATTGGAAATCTATGTCATAAAATGCCAGGATATTTTAATGAACTGTCTCAGAGTTATTTGTAAACAAATGAAACAGTGGATTTAGGGGAAAGTAAATTACCTCCTCATTTTGTAGAATAGAGAATGTAAAAATCCTTGCAGGAATAAAGGATATTTTTCCAGGTTTTGGTACCTTTTCAAAATTCCATAGAAAAAATTAAAAAATGTGCAAATATCATTATTGCAAAGCTTGAATATAATAAAAATTCTGATACAGTCATTTAAAATAATTTAAAATAAAAATATTCTTACAATATGACCAGAAATCTCATATCTAGTATTTGCCCAAGAGAAAAAGATATATATCCACACTAAAATCTAAGCATGATATTTATAGCAGCTTTATCTATCACCGTCAAAACTAGAAGAACTCACATGTTCATTATCTGATAAATGGATAAATTATGGCATATCCACACGTTGGGATACTACTTAGCAGTGAAAATAATGTACCAGTTGATACATTCAATAAGGTGGATACATCTTGAAAGCATTATGCTAAGTGAAAGAAACCATACACAAAAGTCTAATTACTATATGATTCCATTTATATGACAACCTGAGAAAAGCAAAAGTATAGGATTAAGATCTAATTTTGATATTAATTAAAAAAAAATTAAGACATAGATTTCAACATTTTATTTTATTTTTTTTCTGGTACGCGGGCCTCTCACTGTTGTGGCCTCTCCCGTTGTGGAGCACAGGCTCCGGACGCGCAGGCTCAGCGGCCATGACTCACGGGTCTAGCTGCTCCGCGGCATGTATGATCTTCCCGGACCGGGGCACGAACCCGTGTCCCCTGCATCGGCAGGCGGACTCTCAAACACTGCGACACCAGGGAAGCCCAGATTTCAACATTTTAAAATAAATGTTGGTAAAAGTCAGTGAAGGATTCCTTCTCTACAGAATAAGCTAAAACACAGAGCTATTAATAACACATAGTATCAATGACATTCCCCAAACCAAAGCTAAATAATGGTATGTTATATTTAATAAAGAAGAGTTTGTTTGCATATGGAAGTGTAGTTATTGTACACATAAAATTAATGTGCCAACTCCAAAATGATCACCAAATAATATTCTAATTATGAGACACTAAAACAACATGTGCCATACTGAGAAGATAAATATCATGTTATCTCTGAATTTTTTATATACTCCAAAGGTCAAAACTACTACATCATAAAAATTGTAATATCACAAAGCTTATAAGTTGTGTGCTTTTTTATTCAAGTTTTGCACATACATTACTGAAACCTGAAGTTGCTGAAACATGAATTGCCAAAATCAGGTCATGTTAGTTGTGATCTCGACACTAGATATTTTATAAAACCCTAATCAATTATCAATGATTACAATGGATGTAAAATTACTTATGAAACTAGTTTGTTGATGTACCCACAATTTAAAGAGAATTGCATTCACTATTCTGTATATGCTAAGAGGAGAGATGGTATAGGTTTCTGTTAAATATTTGGATTTTACTGAGGTTTTGATCTTTCTTTGAAATGTGTTAGTGAAGGTGGCCTTCCCCAAAACATAGATTTTTATTTAAAATATTATGGAATTTTACTTATCATGTTTATTTTAGGTAAAGTCACTGAGGAATACGTACTTTAATGGTCTTTTATCTTTGTTGCCTAAGGAAAGATTAGCTTCAATAATAAATGATAATAGCTACTATTTCCTGTTACTATGAAGTAGGCTTTAGTCCCATTTTATGGATAAGTAAACCAAACACAGAGGTATAAGTAACTTGACCAGTATAGCACCACTAGTATAGGTTAAACTATTCTGTCTCATTCCACTTTTGTAATTTTAATTGGTACTGTATTCTGCCTGATGTTCTAAGCAAAAAGCAAATTCTTCAATGTTCACTCAAAGGAAAAGACTTTCCAAATTTGACTCTTAAACTGAAATCTTTCCATTTGTACCACTGCCCTCACTTCGTGATATGTACACTTTATGATCTGT
Organism: Phocoena sinus; assembly: GCF_008692025.1. NCBI lineage: Eukaryota > Metazoa > Chordata > Mammalia > Artiodactyla > Phocoenidae > Phocoena > Phocoena sinus. Next base: position 64,314,949 of record NC_045763.1, read on the forward strand.
ACATATTCACTCAAATACATTTTTATTAGAATGTTTATTGGATCATATATAACAGAGTAACATATTAAGTATTTTTTCTTTAATCCTGGAGTTTTTTAAACAGAACATATAATAAAATATATATGTATAGTTATTCATTGAATTTAAGTCTTATAGGGCAATAGACAAACAAAAGTGTAAGATTACTGATAAACATTCACTTAAGGTTTTGATAGATTTGTTGACATTCTGAATGATATATGATACCATAATATAATTTCCATACATATAACTATCAAGATTCTATACATACAAGGCTCCTAAAGTACTAGATTCGTTATCTCCTACAAGATATGATAACATTGGCTTAAAATATCAGCTATTTACTCTCTCAATTGTACTACATTTGATTGACCTTTTATCAAAGTAGTATGGTTAATATGCTGTTTTTCTAGAGTAATCAGATGCTCTGCATGTTACATTAGAAGTGTTATTATTGAGTTATTGATGGTTTCTCTTTAAAACATGGGTTTTTTACATTGCTTACAACTCCTCCCTTAATAGAGTCTTTCAAAATATCAGTGAGGAACATTTGCTTGTTTTGTTTCATGGTTAGTATTTTTGTCCTTTCACATAATTGCATATTGACATATGTTCATAATTATTATTATATATATAACCTCTTTAAATTGTAGAAAATATTAACTTCAAATAAAATGTGATTTACCCAAATGTTGTTTAGAACTGTAATAAATTTTTTTTCAGTAAATTCTTAAAATTACAGGGACAGAAGGAATTTAAAGGACATAAGTTCCAATCATTCAACTTACACTTGCATAACCTGAGCAATATTCCTGCAAAATGGCTCTTTAGCCTTTCCTTTAATGCCTCAATAAAGGCAATATTTTCTACCTTCATACCTCTTTGGCTATTTAAAAGGATTCCATTACACTATACTCACTTGGCTTAGTTCTCACTTTTAAAACCATATATATTTGAAAAAGATATTTAATATAAAACTATCACCATAAAATATATCACTTTTTCTATATTAAATTCTAGGCCCACATCTCAATAGCTTGAAAAAGAAATGAATCTTTTTCCTAATTAAAGATAACTAGTATCCAGAAATATCACAAAATTTCCTAGTGTTCTGCAGTAGAACTCAACTAACCAAGAGACTTGATGCCATTTACAATAAGTTTTATCTATTATGACATTTCTTTACAAAGAGAGAAAATTCAACTCAAGCTGATTTAAATTAAAAAGTAATGCATTGGGGACTTCCCTGGCAGTCCAGTGGTTGAGGCTTCACCTTCCAGTGCAGGGGTGAGGGTTCGATCCCTGGTCAAGGAGCTAAGATCCCACATGCCTCAGGGCCAAAAAACCAAAACATAAAGCAGAAGCAATATTGTAACAAATTCAATAAAATCTTTTTTTTTAAAAAAAAGTAATGTGTTGGCTTATGTACAGTAAAGGCTAACTAACCATCTGATTTAGAAGCTCAAATAATATTATCAGCACCTATTTCTCAACCCAAGGCTTTGCATTCTTTTATGTTTGCTGCATTCTCAGGATCCATGTGAAGACTCCTTATCATCGAGAAAGAGGTTTGTTTGTTTGTTTTCTTTGTTTGTTTCCTACCAAGTTTAAGTCAATCAAAAGATAAAGCACCTCTTCTTGAGATAATCCTGTTAGGCTTGATTTGAGACAGCTGCTTATGATCATTTACAGGTGGTTAGAAAAATGTGATGCTGTGAATAATCTGAATCTTATAATATTGCTTGGAACATTCCACGAACTCAATAGATGTTCACTGTTTGTATTATTAACCAAGCCCAGTTTCTATGCTCCTCTGGAATGGAAAACAAATGAATTAACAAAAGGGATACCATAGGGGAACTTTCTATTACTGCTTAAAGTGGTGGCTTGACTAACTTTGGGCTTTTATTCTTTTCTAATCTAAGAACATAAATTTTAAAATATTCTTCTCTATATTGATTTATTTGTATCCCACAAATTTGATTTGCTGTTTTTTTTCATATTTTTCAAATATTAATTGTTTTCTAATTTGTATTATGGAGGGTATTTTGTCCCAGGGGTCGTTTAGACCTTTGTAATTTGAACATGAGTTTTTTCTAATTACTTTTATTATCGTGGCTTGTGTGAAACAATTCTTAATATTTTGAAGATAGGTTTGTGGGCTAATATGTGGTCTATTTTTATAAATATTTTTTTTAAAAGAATGTGTATTCTCTAACTATTAGATGCAATTTTAGATACATTTATAAAATTGTGCAGCAAGCAATTTGTATTATTTGAGGAGGTGAAAATTTCTATGTTCTCATTGCTTTTTTTATTGGTCACTTTTATGTACCCATTCATAAGAGATGTGATAAAACAGTTATGGTGATAATTTGTTAAGATTTTGTAGGGCTTTCTACAAAAAGATATCTGCATTTTTTGATATCTGCATTTTTTCTATCTGAGGTTAATTTTTCTAAATTTTTTCATGATAAAATATATTAGTTTCTTTTAAATCTGAAAATGTCTTTTCATCATTCTTGATAGACGTATTATCCAGATATAAAACTCTAGTTTGATCATTTTTATTTCTTCCTAAACATTTTAATCTATTATTTTAGTTCTTCTGGATTCTCTTTATTACAGCTGAGAATTTAGCTTTCAGCTAAATTACTTTTTCTTTCAAATGTGATTTGTCTTTTTTTCTTTAGCTAACTTTAAAATATATTTGTCTTTGGTGTTCTATACTATCAGTACAAAGAGTCCATATGTAGATTTCCAACATATGAAGGCTTCATATGCTTATTCTTTGTCTGTTGTTGGTTTTGGTTCTCATATATGGCTTTTTTTTTTTATGTCTTTGGTGATTTTTGATTGAAAACTACTCATTTTTCTCAAACTTAATGTGATAATTTTTTTTCAGATCTGGATTTGAAGTTGAGCTCCTCCAGAGAGGATTTGTGGAATTGTTTTCTGCTCCTTTCTGGCATGCAGGCAACCTAAGAAATTTTCAAAAAAAAAAAAATTGCCTGCTTGATCTTTATTTGATTGTTTGTCTAGATCAAAAGAGAGTTATGAATTCAAACTCCAACTACCAGTAAGGATTTGTGGTTTCAAACGTCAAAGGACATATTTTCTGCTTCTTTCCATGTCAGAGTTAAGACAAGCAAGTTTCCCAATGTCATTTCCTAAATACTAGGCTTATTTCACATTTAATTTTGTAATATGTGTATAATTTTTAATTTTCAGCTTTATGTGGGGATTCTACTTTTAGATTCTTCACCTTGAACTGACCTTTGACTTTATCCTCAGTTCTTCGCATATCATGAAGCTTCCAGTGTGGAACCTCTGCTAACCTGGATTCATCACAAAATTTCAGGTTGAAGGCAAGCTGTGAATCTCACTCTCAGATCCCTTGCTTTCCCATGGTTTTGAGGATTGAAATATTCTCTCTTTTTTTTTTTTTTTTTCTTACCGGTACACGGGCCTCTCACTGTTGTGGCCTCTCCCGTTGCAGAGCACAGGCTCTGGACGTGCAGGCTCAGCGGCAGTGGCTCATGGGCCCAGCCGCTCCGCAGCATGTGGGATCTTCCCGGACCGGGGCACGAACCCGTGTTCCCTGCATCGGCAGGCGGACTCTCAACCACTGCGCCACCGGGGAAGCCCTGAAATATTCTCTTATCTTGTGCCAGGTCAATGATTCTTTAACAAAAATAATTTTAATATTCTCTCTACAGCTTTAGTGTGTGTGTGTGTGTGTGTGTGTGTGTGTGTGTTTAATTCTTGATTGGGTGTTTTCAATCTGTTTCCTCACAATGTGAAAAATAGAACATGAATTATTTTTTATTTATTTATTTATTTTCCTGAGGGATTTTACATTAAGTTTTGTGAGGACCACTTTTGAGCTATTGTTTCATCAACATTTAAAAATTATTTTAATAAATATCTTGAGAATATCTATCTTCTTTTTCTTTTTCTTTTCTTTTTTTTTTTACTACTTTCAAGTTCCAAAAGGGTTATCCAATATAGGGATTCTATTGGAAACCTCTAAAATTTGCTTTCATAAAAACTGTACTTATTTGCATTTAAATGCATTCAGTGAAGCAGTTGTCATTGAAACAGATGGTGCCAGTAGTTAAGATTATGATAGGTTTGATATCGTCTGAACTAAATTTCATTTATTAATATATGAGGTGTACTTTAATGAAAACAATTTGATTTTTAAATATCATGGTACTTTCTGAATGCATCTAGTTATGACTTGACTTTTTCTTTGGTAGGTTTCTTTCACAGCCACATCTCACCATCATCTAAGAACTATACGTTCAGAACATGATACGTTAGGTTTTCATACACTTGTATTGCTAAGATCTTTGTAGTTGTTTAAAATCTATTAATAAGAAGTAAATGAGGGGAATTCCTTGGTGGTCCAGTAGTTAGGACTTGGTGCTTTCACTGAGGGGGCCTGGGTTCAGTCGCTGGTCGGGAACTATAATCTCGAAAGGCGCGAGGAGCGGCCAAAATAAAAAAAGTGCATGAGAATAGGTTTTAACTAAATTTATTTTTTAGTTAAAGTTTTAGTTTTAATTAAGCTAAGTTATAAAGTTTGCATGAAAATTTGTCACATTTTCCAATGAGAAACAAAAAATGGACAGTGGTATGGGTTCCAGTTTTAGGTATTAGGTATTAGCCATAATGAGAAGCCCATGCGCCACAATGAAGAGTAGTCCCCACTCGCCACAACTAGAGAAAGCCTGCATGCAGCAATGAAGACCCAACACAGCCAAAAATAAATAAATAAATTTATTAAAAAAAAACCCAAACATTTTATTTTTTCAAGACACTTTTTTGGTCTGTATATGTCTTTATAACAGTCTCATGTCCTTAATTATTATAAAGTATATACAGTTCATGTTACTTTAATTTATCTAGAAATTTGGAGCAAACTATGTGTAAAAAGATCAGGAAATATTTATGACAATAAAGAATATCAAAAGAGGCCAAACTGGTTTTAAAGTATCCCACTTTCATCATTTATATTAAATTGTCTACCCTAACTTATTTAGGTCTCAAAAGTTAAAGTGTCTTGAAAGGCTCTGCCTTGTCTATTATATTTAAGTAGATAAAGCTTGGTTCTAAAATTCAAGGCCATGCATTTTCTTACCTCAAACTTCTATTTCATTTTTATTTTCATACCCCTATACTTATAGCCTATATTTTAACCAAACTGGATTAATAATTTATGAATTTATCTCCCAGGTCCAATGCAGTAATTGACACATAGTGATAAATTTTAAACACATGAGGAATTTACATAAATGATGAAGCAAATCTTGGTATATAAGAGCAGTTGGTTATTTTTTGCTAATGAAAAATTTTCCACATTATAGATTTACAATTTTAATTGTAGGAGCTCCCACTTGGCCTTAGGATAATGGTGGTTGCCTAAATGTAAATCTTTTTCTCACTTTCTCCCCCCAAATCTATACTATCAATGAAGTATGCAAATAAAATCACACATAATCCACACTTTCCCTATTCCAAGGAGAAAGAACACATGAATTTCAATACACAAAAAGTTGAGAAATAAACACACCAACACTTCTATCCATAGAGCTTGTGCAGTTACTACATGAATGTACAGCAGGGGATGGAAAAAGAGTGTGTATGAAAGACTTTGCCATGGAAAATAGGATCATGGAACTGAAGGACAGCTAAGCAAAGATAAAACCTCCAGGAAGGTAAAGTTTATCAAAGTGCTAAAATACTGAATATAGTTCTGGAATTTGGTAATATACAACATATATATACAATATATATACAACAACATATGTATACAATATATATACAACAACTACAGGGAGATAATAAAAATATGCAAAAAAATTTGCAAAATTTGCAAAAAGAAATATGCAAAGGACTAAACAGCAGTCTCAGAGAGGCATCAGTTTTGGGTTAGAATAAAACTGAAAGCAGGAAGTATCATTTTCAGCTGATAAACAATCCATTCCACAAAACCAAATATAAAGGTAGGAAATTGTAACATAGCTCTCCAAACAAAATTGAACACAAATTTAAAAATTATAAATGCTAGGAAAAAATGTTGAATTAAATATTCCAAGAATAAGAACAGGAATGGATAAAAAAAGAAATAAATGAAATGTGATCATCTCAAAGTAAGGTAGAACTTTTTGTAAATGCAAAACAACATTAATGCCAAAGGATAAAATAAAAGATATCCAAACCAGAATATATTTGACTAAAAATTTAATAAGGTCATTGAATAAAGAGTGGTAAACATAAGTTGAAAGAATTAGAAAGAAAATAATTGAATAAGTCAGACAAAGAAGATCAAGCAGACATAAAATTGGAGTCACTAAAGCAGAGGAGAAAACAAACAAAAAACCCAGAAATAATATTTAAGCTACAATTTTTAAAGTTTAGCCAAAAATAAGAGAAAAATCAAATCTAAATATTGAAATGATCCATTGTGTATCTGAGATAATTGACCAGAACAGTCACTACAAACACATCCCATAATCAACTTAGACTTTAAAGACAAGGAAAAAATTCTTCAGAGCCTCTAAAGAGAAAAGATAATTTTTTAGTAATAGTACATAAATAAGACTAGAATAATAACTCAAAACCAACAATTCAAAAAGTTAGAAGGTAAACAGCATTTTCAAGAAACTCAAGGAAAGTGTAAGACCAACCTTTTATATATTCAGTATATTTCAAGACTATAGAAGACTATTTCAAGACTGCAGTTTAAGCATGCAAAAATTCAAGACATTCTGAACTGCAGAATCTTTCCTGAAAAATCTGTTGGAGAATGGACTTCATCCAACTAAAGGATATATGCAGAAGACTTTAGCAAAATGATTGTGGGTGAGCATTTAACATATTTACCTATAGATTAATTGTAGATTAAAGCAGTGTTTGCAAAGGGGCTAGAAGAGAACTATGTAAGTGGGATGATAAAATATGAAGAATGAAAATAAGAAAAAGGGGAGAAAAAGGGCAAAGTGTAATAAATTCATTGATGTGTAAGAAATAGGTGAGAATTAAAGGAAATTTAGCTATAATGGAAAGGAGAGCGATCTGTAGCTGAAAAGAGATATGGAGTTTAAGAAACAATTATTTCTTAAGCATGGTAGATATTTAACATGTTTACATACTAAAAATAAATAGCCATTGATGGCTCTAAAATAAATAAATAAAGACCCCAATCTTTACCATTTGTTGATTTTGGTAATATGAATATTCCCACTATGGAGGTTTTCACCTCTTAAAAATTCCTGAATATTTAACAGGAGCAGCAGAGTTTAGAGATATCATTATTAGAATCTAAAGCATAGTTGGAGGAAGTAACACCTCTGATGCTGAAGAAGAAGAACAGAATAAATGCAAATAAATGTGTATGTGTGTGTATCACAAAAAGAAGTCATGTTACTTCTTCACTAAAATCCTTAATTATCTAGAGAAATAAGGGGCAGTTTTCTAGTAAGATCAAAAGAAAACACTGTAGATCAGGTGTTTGAGGAGAGAGGTGAATGTCATGAATAGTTAACAAGGTAAAAATAAAGACACCATATAGTAGATTAGAAAGGTTCCCAGTTAAGCTACCACTGGTGATCTTCTACCATTATATATTTTCTTCAACAATCTTTAGAAGCCAGGATGTAGGAGAAAAGTCAAATAGTTTGATCCAGGATGAGAGTCTACAGAGTAGGTAAAATGGGAGGACAAGGTGTGGAATAGCTAGCAGCAACAGAAAGCATTTTATTTAGGACCACAGTACTTAATTTGGATAGGAAAACAGGACTCAACAGGAGGGTGAGCATGGGGTAGCATTATTTAGACATGGGATCCATTTATTAATTTATCCCCCAAATGAAAATAACTTGAAGTTTATGGGTACCTGTATCTAATTTACTTCCTCTTTCAATGGAGAAAGTTTTCTGCATGCATCTCTAAGACCACATCTCCCCCCTGACAGTACCATAATCAATCCCATCTCTGATTGTCTCTCAAAGATTTGTTTCTGTACTTATCCAGTCTCTTAATTCTCAAATTTTCCCTCTCTGCAGAATCATACATTAGCAAACAAATACTTTTTTACACCCATTTCTAATCAAACCTTCTCACACCCCCATCCCCTTCTAGCTACCATCTTTTTTCTCTGCTTCTCTTTATGTCAAAGCTCCTTTATATATATATATATATATATATATATATATATATATATATATATATATATATGTGTGTGTGTGTGTGTGTGTGTGTATATATAAATATATATATATGTGTGTGTGTGTATATAAATATATATATATATATATATATATATATCTTCTTGATTTATGTTTTACATTTTCCGCAAAGATTCACAGTGTTTGTAGTACATGCCGATGACTAATCTGTGCTCTGAGAGTGTGGAAGTAAACCAAACGGATTAAGTCTAGGATCTCATGATGCTTATATTTCAGTTGGGAATCAGGGAGAAAAACAAAGAGTACATAAATATTTGTCAGGTCGTAGTTAATGCTTTTTTTGTAAAGTAATTATGTAACAGATATTAAATACATGGCTAAGAAATAAATTAAATTTTAAACAAGAAAAAAAATTATCATTGCTGTTAGAAATTGTTTCATAATGATAGTGTCTTACTTTTAGTGAAGTAGTCAAACTTGAATGTGATGTATGTGGAGCTTTACTATAAATAAATATTTGAAGAGTGTGTAATAAAATACTATCTTTGTCTCTTTTTATTTACAAATAATAGTATACCCAAGAGAATTATATGTAGCGTGTAGACAAAAATAAATGATAAGTACTTGAGAGTCCATTACTCAAAGATCAAAATGAATAATATCAATATGTCAGAAACTTCTTCCATGCTTTTCCATGATGGGATTTCCCCAGGAGTGGCTACATAATTTGTGGGGCCCAGTTTAAAATGAAAATTTGGGGTCTCTCATTTAAAAATTACTGTGACTTTCAAGATATCAATAGCATATCACTAAACTAAAAAGGCTCTTCTGAACACAGGACCCTGTGAAGTTGTCACGTTGCACACCCAGCTGGCCCTGCATCCTTCTTTCTCCATCCCAGAAGTAACACTATACTAATATTTATAATAATAATTTCTTCATTCTTTGTATAGATTTACTGCCATTCATATTAAGACAAATCATATAAAATTGTTATTTTTGTAGGTCACTTAATATATTGCCTAATGTATTCTGGGTTTTGAAATTTAAGCAAAAAAATGTACCATATTAATTGCTCTATCTTATTCTTCTTTCTTAATGAGTATGAGAGTCATAATATTGCCACATGTGACTGTAGTTTACTAGTTTTCATTGCTGTGTTGTATTACACTCTAGGAATCTACTAAAATTAATTTATCCTATCTACAGTTAATGGGCATTTGGATTATTAAATGTATTTCACTATTATGAACTCAGCTGTTATGAACATATATGCACTTTTTTCTGGGGCATAAAAGCAAACATTTTTCTAAGGTAAAAACCTAAGTGAAATTGCTGGCCAAAAAATTTGTACATGTTCACGTTTATTAGATTATATCAAGATTTCTTTCAAATTTGTTGCTCCAGTTTATACGAACTCTGATGATGTATGGGAGTTTCCATTATTGCACACTCATAGTAAGACCTGAAACCGTTAGAATTTTTAATGTTTGTCAGTCTGATGGATGTGACATTTAAAAAATTTTTGTTATCAATTTCCTTGATTACTAATTTGGTGGAGGGTGTTTTATGTATTTATGTCCCATTTTTTATACATTTACGGCCCATTTAGATTTTCTTATTTGTGAAATATCTAATCACTCAAAATGATTTTCTCATTTGTCTCTTAGGTTTTTTGAATCACATAAATTTTACAAATGCAATATAGGTACCAATCCTCTGCCATTTATTTGTGTTACAAATAATTTCTTTCAATCTGGATTTTGTTTCTGTTTTCCACTCTTATGCTATTAGTAAATGTAAGTTCTTATTTTTAACATACCATTATTTATTAACATAGTATTTGTCTATGCTTATGCTGTCTTTCTTAAGAAGATATTATCCTATATTATATTGTTAACGCTTTATAGTTTTGCCTTTCACATTTGGGATGTTTTCCTTTACTTACAGCTGATGTTTGTGTGAAGTAGGAGGTAAGATTCTAATTTTTATTTTTCATTATAAATATGGATTCTAAATTTTCCCAGCACCATTAAGAAATGGATAGCAGATATTAAAAAATGTGTAGGCTTTTTACTAGGCTCTATATTCTGTTGCATTGGATTATTTGCCTATTACTGAAGGAGTAATACATCAACAGGATTAATAAGTTCTAAAAAGAGTTATGATTTCTAATAAGTATGTAAACCTACTTTGTTCTACAAATATTTTGTCTGTTTTGGTCCTAGACATTTAAAATATATATTGTAATCAGCTTGTCAATTTTTGTACATGAATGTTAGCTTTTAATTGGGATTACATTGCATCTGTGTGTCAATTTGGGGAGTATTGATGTCTTTACAACATTAGTCATCCAAGTTATGAACATTGGACACACTAACATTGATTTAGGTTTTCTTTAATGTTTTCCAAAGGCTTCACTATCTTTGCTGTAAAAGACTTGCACACATATTAGAATTTTTCTTATTGAATTCATATTCTGATGGTATTAAAATGATATATTTTATAAAATTTTGTTTCCCAACTCTTTTTAAATGGTATACAGAAAGACATAGATTTTTTATTCACTCATCTTGTAGTTTGTAAACTTGCAATTTATCACATTTAATATTTTAATAATATTATATTCAAATAAATGCAGGATTTTTCTTCCTCTTATGATCCACTTTTTAAAATTTATTTTCATTTACTCTGTTTCAAGGAGGATATGTCATTACTTGCATACTAAAGTAAAATTATTATAACCTTGTGGTGAATGTTGTTTTTACTTTAGAATAAGATGCTAATTGTCTATAGTAATGCATTTGGCTCTAAATCTATTTTCTCTAATGTTAATAGCACAGAATTAACTAATGTTTGTTAGGATTGACTTAATATGACCTTTCCCATTATTTTTCTTTCAACCACTTTAACGATACTTTTTATTCTGAAAATCTTTATTTTTTTAACTAGAGCAGTTAGTCCATTTGCATTTTTTGTAATTAAGTTTTTTTGGCTATATCATTTATCTTCGTTCATCACGGATGATTTATATTTTTTTATAGCTTTACTGAGGTATAACTGATTTATGAAAACTGTATTTAATGCATATAATTTGATGAGTTTGGATATACACATACACTGTGATACCATCCCCAAAGTCAAGATAATAAATGTATCAAACATCTCCAAAAGTTTTTTTGTGTCCCTTTGTGTGTGTGTGTGTGTGTATGTGTGGTTAAGAACACTTAACGTGAGATAAACAGCCTCATAAATTTTAAGTGCACAATACCATATTGTTAACTATAGGCACTAGTTTGTACAGTAAATCTCTAGAACTTATTCATTCTGCATAATTGGAAATTTATACATTGACAAATGACTCTGCATTTTCCCCTTCCTCCAGTCCCTGAAAACTATTATTCTATTTTCTTTTTTCATAAGTTAGACTATTTTGTATAACTTATATAAGTGGGATCATGTAACATTTGTCCTTCTGTGACTGACTTATTTTACTTACAATAATGTCTTCCAGGCTCATCCATGTTGTCAAAAAAGTAAGATTTCCTTTCTTTTTAAGGCAGAATAATATTCCATTATACATATATACAACATTCTCTCTATCCTTTCATCTGTGGGTGGACATTTGGGTTGTTTCCCTATCTGAGCTATTGTGAATAATGCTGCAATAAACATGGGAGTGCTGATTTCTCTTCAAGATAGTGATTTTATTTCCTTTGAATAAATACCCAGAAGTGGACTTGTTAGATTATATTATAGTTTAATCTTTAACTTTTTAAGGAATCTCCATGCTGTTTTCCACAGGGGCTGTACCAACTTACATTACCATCAACTGTGTACAAAGGCTCCCTTTATGCCACATCCTTATCAACACTTGTCATCCCTTCTCCTTTTGATGATAGCCATCCTAATAGTTGTGAGTGATGTTGAGCACTTTTTCATGTGCCTGTTGGCCATAAGTATATCTTCTTTGGAAAATTGTCTCTTCAGTTCCTCTGCCCATTTTCAACTGAACCGTTTGCACATTTTTTTGTTGTTGTTTTTAGTTTGTTTGCTATTGAGTTGTATGATATTTTTATATATTTTAGATATTAACCCCTTGCCAGATACATGATTTGTAAATATTTTCTCCCATTCCATAGGTTGCTTTTTCTTTTTGCTGATGGTTTCCTTTGCTGTGCAGAAGCCTTTAAGTTTATTGTGGTCCCACTTGCTTTTGTTGCCTCAAATCATCACCAAGAGTGATGTCAAGAAGCTTAACCCTTATGTTTTCTTCTAGTTTTATGGTTTCAAGTCTTACATTCAAGTCTTTAATTCATTTTGAGTTGATTTTTTTATATAGTGTAAGATAGTGGTCAAGTTTCATTCTTTTGCATGTGTCTGTACAGTTTTCCCAATACAATTTATTGAAGAACTATCTTTTCCTCACTGTATAGTCCTGGATCCTTTGCCATTAATTAATTGAACATATATGTATGGGCTTATTTCTAAACTCTCTATTCTGTTCCATTGGTCTATATGTCTGTTTTTATGTCAACACTATACTGTTTTTATTACTATAGCTTTGTAAATAGTTTGAAATCAGTAAGTGTGATGCCTCCAGCTTTTTTTTTTTTTTTTTTTCCCTTGGCTGTTTTGTTCTCTTTTTTTGCTTGCTTTTTTCTCCTTTTTTTTCTTGCATTTCAATTGGTTGATTTTTACTGACCTATCTTCAGATTCACTGATTCTTTCCTTGCTTGGGTCAAGTCAAGATGAGCCTATTGAAGGCATTCTTTATCTGTCTTACTGTGTTTTATATTTCTAATATTTCCAGTTAACTTTTCTTATAGCTTCCTTCTCTCTGCTGAAATTACTTATCTATCATATTGTCTACCTTGTCTCTAGAGCCTTTAACATATTTGTCATTATTTTATACATTTGCCTGACAGTTCCTACATTTGTTCCATATTTGAATCTCATTCTGATGATTGCTTTATCTTTTCAGACTGTGCTTTTTTTATGCCTCAAATTTGTATTTTCTGTTCTTTGTTGAAAGCTGTACATGTTATGTAGGATAGTGGATACTAAGGGAAATATTTTTATACTTGGAGTTGACTGTACCTTTCTTTCTACTAGGCCTTTAGTGTAGGTGATTTTTTTCTCCAACTGAGAAGTTGCTTTGGGTTTGAAGTTTATTGTTGCTATGGTTATCCTCAGTGCACCTGAGGCCTCAGATTCCTTTGATGAATTTGCTGCTCACTTGACTTTGGATCTTCCCTTTGTACTACTTCCCAGAGAAAATTCTTTTGTAGCGCTCCTGTATTCCACTTTAGTTTTGTATAATACTTTTTATTGTGCTGGGGGTGGGTGGGCATGGAATAACATTTTTTGATTAGGCCACAGTTTTAAGCAGGCACTGTAAACCTGATTCTTAATTTTGGTCTTCACAAGTGTTTCTATCTTCTTCCAGATGTAATGCTGGCATATATTCCCGTCAATTTCCTAAAGATAACACTTTTTCTTTTTCCCTGTTGCCATCTCCAAGCTGCAGTAGGTTTCCACCAGTGCACCCACACTAGAGATCTGGGGTTTGGGGTTTTGTTTGTTTGAGGTTTTTTGGTTCTTCCACTACATATTAAAGCTCTTATTCCTTAGGAAACATAGGAAGATGGTCATGGGTGAAGTTTCAACAAAGTTTTCTTCCACTTCCTCCCATTAACACCTCAAAGAAAGCTTTCTCTGGATTATCTTTTCTCTCTCATGTGAGCCTGTGACCTCTTAGAGGATTACTAAAGAAAAAAGCCTGAAAGAGGATGTAAATTTCCTGTCTGAAACTTGTAAGCTTTTCACATTCTCATGCTAGCCCACTCAACCTTAACAGTTTCTTCAGATTCCTAGCTGAAACTTTTTTCTAGGTTCTGTGATGGTCTGTGTCTTCTGATTTAGGTAAGCACGTATTAAGTCTTGTTTCTCCCTGCAGGTTCCTGTCTCTCACCATATTCTGGGATTATTCATTTGCTCTGAAATCTCAATTCCCTAATAGGATCAAGAAAATGTTAAATTACGGTTTGTTCACTCACATTCTCGTAAAAAGTGCGGAAGCAATGTTCTTTTAGCTATCTACGTCTCAAAGCTGAAACTGAAACTGAACAATCGATTTTTGTTCAGTTTAATACTCAAAATCCTTGCCATAAAACAAGAGATTTCCATTTAGTTGGTTGTTTGTGAATAGAATGCAAAAAATTCATAGGCATTGGTACTTATGGAATAACATTTATACAGCAACAATGAGGATAATTGATCTTATGAGTTAAAGTTAGTTATGGAAAACAATTGGTGGTCAAAACCATGCCTCCTGAGTTGAGTCAGTTTTAACTATATTATTGTGTAGTTGTAAAATATAAACAGTGGCCACTAGGGTTACTTCTCAGTGTGCTGTGTGAGGAAATAGGCAACAAAAATGAAGAAATACTTTTGCAATGTGATATATGCTGATTTGTTTTTTATTTTACTATTTTTATTGAAATATAATTGATACACAACATTGTATAAGTTTAAGGTGTACACTAAGTTGATCTGATACATATATTGCAAAATGATTACCATCGTAGCTGAGATAACACCTCTGTCACATCACATAATTATCATTTCTTTTTTGCACTGGAAGCAATTAAGATCTAGTCTCTTGGCATCTTTGAATAATACTGTATTATTAGCTATAATTACTATGTTGTGCTTTAGCTCTCCAGGACTTATTTATCTACTAGTTCTAACTTTGTACCCTTAAACAGCATATTCCTGATTCCCCCAGCCCCAGCCTCTGATAGCCACTATCCTACTCTCTGTTTTTACAAGTTCAATTTTTTAGATTCCACATATAAGTGATATCATATGGCATTTGTCTTTCCCTGTATGACTTCATTTAGTAAAATTCCCTCAAGGTCCATCCATGTTGTCACAAATGGCATGATTTCCTTCTTTCCCATGACTGAATAATGTTTAAAATAAGAATGCATTATTCAGCCCTGATACATTCATAGTTTAAAGAATCTGAGCCTTTCACTTCAAGTCAAAAATATCGTTATGCATACTGCTGAGAATATCTGTGT
This sequence comes from Phocoena sinus, assembly GCF_008692025.1. NCBI lineage: Eukaryota > Metazoa > Chordata > Mammalia > Artiodactyla > Phocoenidae > Phocoena > Phocoena sinus. The sequence continues at coordinate 64,330,253 of NC_045763.1, forward strand.
TTCTAAAGAATACTGATTCTGATGCAAATGACAATCAGAAAGAGTTTAATTCTTTCCTAAGAATTGGTGCTTTTCTCACTCCTTGATTAAATGAGGTGTACTGAGAATATATATATATATATATGAATTTGAAATATTGCAAATGAATTTGAAAAATACATCCAGAAATAAATGGATGACAACAAAAATTGAAGAAAGAATACTGATATTGTCAATTCACATATAATAGAAACCAGAGTTTATTCTTGACTCCCCCCTGCCAACAATTAATCATCTCTCAAATCCATCTGCAACACTCTATCTCCAATACCATTACTCTAGTCCAAGGCATCCTCATCTCTCCCTCACCCAACCCCAATAGATTCTTGGCTCCTTTCCTCACATCTGCTCTTATTCTCCTTAAATTCATTATCCGCAGTCTTCTGAGCAATATTTCTTAATGTCAAATGCCCTAATACCACTCATATTCAATGTTTTGTTGTTGTTGTTGTTTTAATTGCCTTTAGAATTCAGTTCAGTAGCTTTTAGCTTGCATACAAGGTCTTGAGTACCTAACTCTCAAGCTGAGTACAGTACGACTACATATTCTTCTCCACCTCCTCCCCATGTCACTCTCTTCCAACTACACTTATTTCAAATGCTTAAATACCCCATCCTACTCCCTTAGGAAATTCACACTTGTTCCTCCTAGTATACCCTTCATCTAGATAATTTTTGCTCCTCCTGCTCTAGGGTGATACATAAATACACTTTATCAGAGTAACCTTCCGTGACTCTCCAATCTGGAACGTGTTATTCTCCTAGGACATCTTCCTATTTCATAAACTTCTTCTTTATAACAGTTCACACTTAAAATTTCTCCATCAATATTTGTCATCAACTCTAAATTACAAACACTAGGAACATATAAAATTTGAATATTTTGTTTATCTTTGTAATCTCAATGACTGGCATGTAATGGACAATCAATAAAAGGCATGAGTCTACCCTGTTTCCAAGATTGGTTGGGTCTTGACAGAATATCAAGTAGAGTAGCAGTCAATACGGCTGAGATTCAAGGAAGGAATAGTGTTTCAAGAAAGAAGTAAAGTTCGAAAGAAGAATTGATTGTCAGTGGAGGAAGTTGAGATATATCTCAGTAGTGGGCTAAGCGAAAGCACTGATGAAGGTGGTGGTGAAGGTCACTGACAAGGAATGAGGTAGTGGGAAAGGGAAGTCCAGTGCTCATGGAAGGGGAATCAGGTCCACGCAATAAGACTTACTACAGGACACACCTATTTTGTCTCTTCCTTGATAGAACTGGTTTTAAAATTGCACACGTTTGAACTGACATGTTGAAATTAATGGCATCACCTGATAGAAATTGAGGATAGGAAGCTGGTGCATAATTTTTACACGAGGGGTTTTCAAATTTTAGCATATATAAGATTACATAGATTTGTTGAAACAGATTTGGAGGCTCCACTCCCAGAGTCTCTGATTCAGCCAGGTTTGAGGTGAGGCTGAGAACTGGAATTTTAAGCAATTTTCTAGGTCGTGCATTTGCTGCTTATCTAGAGACCACACTTTGGCAAACACTGTTCTTTACTGGACATGAGGTTTCAGCAGAATTGCGTGCATTCTCTAATCTCTCATTCCCTGCCTTCCTTCCCCAACATTTCAAGTAAGGAAGAAAACAAATAGAATAAGGTTTAAGACACTAACAGGGAGTTTTACTTTGAGGTTAGAGAGGTAACACCAACAGTGAATCATACGGTCCACAGCTGAGAGGAATTAGAGTAGGAGGGTATTTTTGGTCTCAATTTATCTTTCCTTTAGAATTACTGTGGGAGGGAATTTGTAGTCTCAAAGCATTAGCATAGTTTATGCCTCAACTTGAATATCTATAGCAATGATAAATCCACAACTTTTTTTTTTTTTGCAAGATACTGCAATTTTCTAATTTGTCGTAGAGTAGTGATTATTTTTCTGCTTTTCAAATAATGTTGTTTTTGTTTTTCATTTTAAGGATTATAGCCATTATTTTTTGTTCTACTATGTTTTAAATAATTCAATTTATTCTCCTGTATCATATTTTCTGTGGAGTAAATGTAAAGAGCTAATTTAATTTCAGTGCATAGGATATGGATTTTATATTTACACATTTATTTGGATGAATTCAAAAGGCTCTAGGTCATTTTGTTCATGTAATTCCAAAAGTCATGAGTATATACTTAACATGGTATAATTTGAAGAGGTCAGTATGAAATTTTTGAGACATTGCAGATTCAGATCCCTCTGGAGGGATATTGCCTAGACAAATTTACAACCTCTGTCTACATATTGTCTTCTTTGAAACCTGAGTAGTTAGACTTACCTCTCTTTTCCTGAGTGTTTTCATGTATGAAATAACACGATAATATTACCTGCTTTATAAGATGATATTCAGAATTTACCATAAACAATTTTAAACACTGGAACATAAATTGGTAGTTGAAAAGAATAAGTATCATTATTATTGGTTGGATTCCCATCTAGTTTTACTCTTGACATTAGTGTTTGCTCTTGCTCTCTTCCAGTTTTTTCTACTGAAATCTTTTGATGTTGCAATTCCTATATGTAGAGCTACAGTTTACTGAATACTTATTAAATTCCAGGCACTGTGCCAAAATTTTTACGTAATGCATGTGATTTATTATTCATAGCAATCCTGGGCTGTAAATATTATTATACCAATTTTACAAATGTAGGTAAGGAGATTTAGCAAATTCTTATATTATCATTTATTGAGCAAAAACTTTATGTACATAACTTCACTGAGAGGATAAAAGGCAGATTAAAAACATGGACACTGGGCTTTAAAATGATGGTGCAGACCACTTTTCCCTATTCCTCTTGTTAAATATGGCTAAAAACTATGGATATTCTGTATAAAACAAACATAAATAAGACTCAGAAATGTGGAGATAAGAAGGAAGACTGGCTAGCAACCTCAGGACACAAGAAACAAAATGGCAATGTTTTCCCTGGATTTTCTTTTTGCCTCACATATTCAGACTGAATGCAGGAAAAGTAGGCACCTGGAAATGCCAAAGAGTCTAGACAATAAAAAGCCACAAGAAAAACTTAATGTGCTAAATAAAGTCCCTGAAAGGGAGTTGCCTAGCAAAATATAAAAGTTTTAGAAAATAACCACTCTACTCTAGCCATATACCTCAGAGAAAACTGTGGCCTCATTTACAGCCACATCATCAAAGGTCAAGTGGGAAACTTAGACTTCCATTCTTGCTGGACTCTAAGGAAGTATGCCAAGCTTCAGCTAGCATAGTGTCAAAGAAGACTGAGTGGAGAGCCAGAATTTTCATCCCTATCTAGTGATGATGAAACTCCCCACCTTACATGATATCCACAGAAACTACTTGGGAAGTGTGGATTCCCATCATTTGGCAGGAATAAGGTACTTCTCCCTCTCCCTGCTGGTATAATGTCAGAAGAGGCCTAGTGAAGAATCAGGACTTTTGCTACCCAGTGGTAAGAAGACCCCCTCCCAATGACAATGGAAGCTGTATTGGGAACACGGTCTCCTAGCAGTTATGAGGTAGAGACATTTCCTTTGCCAGAATTGTGAGAGGAATCCTGCTAAAATCAAAGATTCAAATAAGATCTAGAACATCATGACATACTATTCAAATTTTCAGGTTTCAATAAAAAATTGCTCATCATACCAAAACAAGGAAAATCTCAACTTGAATGAGAAAGGACAATTAATAGATGTCAATACCAATATTACACTCTTTCTGAATGACAGGAAAAAAGAAACTGCAAAAATAACTCTTAAGAGCATTTGGTTTGACAGCAAACAATATATTTTTTAACATTTTTACTGGAGTATAATTGCTTTACAATGGTGAGTTAGTTTCTGCTTTATAACACAGTGAATGAGCTATACATAAACATATATCCCCATATTTCCTCCTTCTTGAATCTCCCTCCCTCCCTCCCTCTAGGTGGTCCCACCCCTCTAGGTGGTCACAAAGCACCGAGCTGATCTCCCTGTGCTATGCAGCTGCTTCCCACTAGCTATCTATTTTACATTTGGTAGTGTATATATGTACATGCCATTATCTTTCTCCCAGCTTACCCTCCCCCCTCCCCATGTCCTCAAGTCCATTCTCTATGTCTGCATCTTTATTCCTGCCATGCCCCTAGGTTCTTCAGAACCATTTTTGTTGTGTTTGATACCATATATATTTGTTAGCATATGGTATTTGTTTTTCTCTTTCTGACTTACTTCACTCTGTATGACAGACTCTAGGTCCATCCACCTCACTACAAATAACTCAATTTTGTTCCTTTTTATGGTTGAGTAATATCCCATTGTATAAATGTACCACATCTTTATCCATTCATCTGTTGATGAACATTTCAGTTGCTTCCATGTCCTGGCTTTTGGAAATAGAGCTGCAATGGACATTTTGGTACATGACTCTTTTTGAATTATGGTTTTCTTAGGGTTTATGCCCAGTAGTTGGATTGCTGGGTTGTATGGTAGTTCTATTTTTAGATTTTTAAGGAACCTCCATACTGTTCTCCATAGTGGCTGTATCAATTTACATTCCAAACAACAGGACAAGAGGGTTCCCTTTTCTCCACACCGTCTCCAGCATTTATTGTTTCTAGATTTTTGGATGATGGCCCTTCTGACTGGTGTGAGGTGATACCTCATTGTAGTCTTGATTTGTATCTCTCTAATAATTAGTGACGTTGACCATCCTTTCATGTCTTTGTTGGCAACCTGTATATCTTCTTTGGAGAAATGTCTATTTAGGTCTTCTGCCCAATTTTGGATTGGGTTGCTTGTTTTTTTGATATTGAGCTGCATGAGCTGCTTGTAAATTTTACTTGTAGATTTTGCTTGTAGATTAATCCTTTGTCAGTTGCTTTGTCAGCAAATATTTTCTCCCATTCTGAGGGTTGTCTTTTTGTCTTGTTTATGTTTTCCTTTGCTGTGCCAAAGCTTTTAAGTTTCATTAGGTCCCATTTGTATATTTTTGTTTTTATTTCCATTTCTCTAGGAGGTGGGTGAAAAAAGATCTTGCTGTGATTTATATCATAGAGTGTTCTGCCTATGTTTTCCTCTAAGAGTTTTATAGTGTCTGGCCTTATATTTAGGTCTTTAATCCATTTTGAGTTTATTTTTGAATATGGTGTTAGGGAGTGTTCTAATTTCATTCTTTTAAATGTAGCTGTCCAATATTCCCAGCACCACTTATGGAAGAGGCTGTCTTTTCTCCATTTTATGTTTTTGCCACCTTTATCAAAAATAAGGTGACCATAGGTGCATGGGTTTATCTCTGGGCTTTCTATTCTGTTCCATTGATCTATGTTTCTGTTTCTGTGCCACCACCATACTGTCTTACTTACTGTAGTGTTGTAGTATAGTCTGAAGTCCAGTAGCCTGGTTCTGCCAGCTCCATTTTTCTTTTTCAAGATTGCTTTGACTCTTCATGGTCTTTTGAGTTTCCATATAAATTGTGAAATTTTTTGTTCTAGTTCTGTGAAAAATACCATTGGTAGTTTGGTAGAGATTGAATTGAATCTGTAGATTGCTTTGAGTAGTATAGTCATTTTCACAATGTTGATTCCTCCAATCAAAGAACATATCTCTCCATGGTATATCTGTTTGTAATGTCTTTAATTTCTTTCATCTGTGTCATAGTTTTCTGCATACAGGTCTTTTGTCTCCTTAGGTAAGTCTATTCCTAGGTATTTTATTCTTTTTGTTGCAATGGTAAATAGGAGTATTTCCTTAATTTCTTTTACAGGTTTTTCATCATTAGTGTATAGGATTATAAGAGATTTCTGTGCATTAATTTTCTATCCTGCTATTTTACCAAATGCATTGATTAGCTTTAGTCATTTTCTGGTAGCATCTTTAGGATTCTCTACATATAGTATCATGTCATATGCAAAGAGTGACAACTTTAATTCTTCTTTTCTGACTTAGATTCCTTGTATTTATTTTTCTTCTCTGACTGCTGTAGCTCAAATTGCCAAAACCATGTTGAATAATACTGGTGAGAGTGGACAACCTTGTCTTGTTCCTGATCTTAGAGGAAATGGTTTCAGTGTTTCACCATTGAGAACAATGTTGGCTGTGGGTTTGTTATATATGGACTTTATTATGTTGAGTTAAGTTTCCTCTATGCCTACTTTCTGGAGGGTTTTTATCATAAATGGGTGGTGCATTTTGTTGAAAGCTTTTTCTGCATCTATTTAAATGATCTATGTTTTTTCTCTTTCAATTTGTTAATGTGGTTTATCACATTGATTGATTTGTGTATATTGAAGAATCCTTGCACTCCTGAGATAAACCCAACTTGATCATGGTGTATGATACTTTTAATGTGCTGTTAGATTCTCTTTGCTTTTATCTTGTTGAGGATTTTTGCATCTATGTTCATCAGTGATATTGGCCTGTCGTTTTCTTTTTTTGTGACATCTTTGTCTGGTTTTGTTATCACGGTGATGGTGGCCTTGTCCAATGAGTTTGGGAGTGTTCCTCCCTCTGCTCTATTTTGAAACAGTTTGAGAATGATAGGTGTTAGCACGTCTTTAAGTGTTTGATAGAATTCACCTGTGCAGCCATATGTTCTGGGGCTTTTGTTTGTTGGAGGAGTTTTAATCACAATCTCTATTTCAGTGCTTCTGATTGGTCTGTTTATATTTTCTATTTCTTCCTGGTTCAGTCTTGGCAGGTTGTGTTTTTCTAAGAATTTGTCCATTTCTTCCAGGTTGCCCATTTTATTGGCATATAGTTGCTTGTAGTTATCTTTCATGATCCTTTGTATTTCTTCACTGTCAGTTGTTACTTGTCTTTTTTCATTTCTAATTCTATTGATTTGAGTCTTCTCCCGTTTTTTCTCAATGAGTCTGGATAATGGTTTATCATTTTTTTTATCTTCTCAAAGAACAAGCTTTTAGTTTTATTGATCTTTGCTATCGTTTCCTTCATTCCTTTTTTATTTCTGATCGATCTTTATAATTTCTTTCCTTCTGCTAACTTTGGGGTTTTTTTGTTCTTTCTCTAATTGCTTTAGGTGTAAGTTTAGGTTGTTTATCTGAGATGTTTCTTTAGGTAGGATTGTATTGCTATAAACTTCCATCTTAGAACAACTTTTGATGCATCCCATAGGTTTTGGGTTGTCATGTTCTCTTTGTCATTTGTTTCTAGGTATTTATTGATTTCCTCTTTGATTTCTTCAGTGAACTCTTGGTTATTTAGCAGTGTATTGTTTTGCCTCCATGTGCTTGTATTTTTTACAGATGTTTTCCTGTAATCGATATCCAGTCTCATAGTGTTGTTGTTGGAAAAGGTGCTTGATATGATTTCAATTTTCATAAATTTACCACGGCTTGATTTGTGACCCAAGATATGATCTATATTAGAGAATGTTCCATGAGCACTTGAGAAGAAAGTGTAATCTGCTGTTTTTGGTTGGAATGTCCTATAAATAATAATTAAGTCCATCTTGTTTAATATATCATTTAAAGCTTGTGTTTCCTTACTTATTTTCATTTTGGATGATCTGTCCATTGGTGAAAGTAGGGTGTTAAAGTCCCCTACTATGATGATGTTACTTTTGATTTCCGCTTTTATGGATGTTAGCATTTGCCCTATGTATTGAGGTGCTCCTATGTTGGGTGCATAAATATTTACAATTGTTATATTTTCTTCTTGGATTGATCCCTTGATCATTATGTTGTGTTCTTCTTTGTCTCTTGTAATAGTCTTTATTTTAAAGTTTATTTTACCTGATATGAGAATTGCTACTCCAGCTTTCTTTTGGTTTCCATTTGCATGGAATATCTTTTTCCATCCCCTCACTTTCACTCTGTATGTGTCTGTGGGTCTCAAGTGGGTCTCTGGTAGACAGTGTATATACCATTCTTGTTTTTGTATCCATTCAGCCAGTCTATGTCTTTTGGTTGGAGCATTTAATCCCTTTACATATAAGTTAATTATCTATATGTATGTTGTTATCACCATTTTCTTAATTGTTTTGCTTTTGTCATTGTAGGTCTGTTCCTTCTCTGGTGTTTTCTGTCTAGACTAGTTCCTGTAGCATTTGTTGTAAAGCTGGTTTGGTGGTGCTGAAGTCTCTTAGCTTTTGCTTGTCCCTAGGTGTTTTAATTTCTCCATCGAATCTGAATGAGATCCTTGCTGGGTAGAATAATCTTGGTTGTAGTTTTTTCCTTTTACCACTTTAAATACATCCTGCCACTCCCTTCCGGCTTGTAGATTTTCTGCTGCAAGTTCAGCTTTTAACCTTATGGGGGGTTCCTTTTTATGTTATTTATTGTTTTCCCCTTGCTGCTTTTTATATTTTTTGTTTGTATTTAATTTTTGATAGTTTGATTAATATGGTTCTTGGTGTGTTTCTCCTTGGATTTATCCTGCATGGGACTCTATGCACTTCCTGGACTTGTTTGACTATTTCCTTTCCCATATTAGGCAAGTTTTTGACTATAATCTCTTCAAATATTTTCTCAGTCCCTTTTTTTAATCTGTTCTTCTTCTAGGACCCCTATAATTCGAATGTTGTTGCGTTTAATATTGTCCCAGAGGTCTCTAAGACTGTTCCCAATTCTTTTCATTATTTTTTCTTTTTTCTGCTCTGTGGTAGTTATTTCCACTATTTTTCCTCCCAGGTCACTTATCTGTTTTTCTGCCTCACTGCTTTTGGCTGAGCCATGTGGTTGACAGGGTCTTGGTGCTCCAGTCCAGTGTCAGGCCTGTGCCTCTGAGGTGGGAGAGCCAAGTTCAGGATATTGGTTCACCAGAGACCTCCTGGCTCCACATAATATCAAATGGCAAAAGCTCTCCCAGAGATCTCCATCTCCACGCTTAGACCTAGCTCCACTCAACAACCAGCAAGTTACAGTGCTGGAGACCTTATGCCAAACAACTAGCAAGACAGGAACACAACCCCAACCATTAGCAGAGAGACTGCCTAAAATCATAATAAGGTCACAGACACCCCAAAATACAACACCGTATGTGTTCCTGCCCACCAGAAAGACAAGATCCAGCTTCATCTAACAGGTCGCCAGATCATTCCCCTCTACCAGGAAACCTACACAACCCACTGAATGAACCTTAGCCACTAGGGGCAGACACAAAAAACTATGGGAACTACAAACCTGCAGCCTATGAAAAGAGACTCCACACACAGTAAGTTTAGCAAAATGAAAAGACAGAGAAACACACAGCAGATGAAGGAGTAAGGTAAAAACCTAACAGACCAAACGAAGAGGAAATAAGCAGTCTATCTGAAAAAGAATTCAGAGTAATGATAGTAGAGATTATCCAAAATCTTAGAAATAGAAAGGGAAAAATATAAGAAACATTTAACAAGGACCTAGAAGATCTAAAGAAGTACAAAGAGTGATGAACAACACAATAAATAAAATTAAAAGTTCTCTAGCGGGAATCAATGACAGCAAGCAATTTAACATACATGTCATAAAAGTCTCAGAGGAGAGGATGAGTAGGGGTAAGTGTTGAAGAGTAGGAGTAGGTGTTACTGAAAAATTATTTTAAAAACTAATGTTAAAAATTTCCCAAATTTGGCAAAGAGTATAACCTAGAGTTTAAAAAAGCTGATTGAGTTTGTAAAAAGAAAAACCCAAAGAAATATATACCAAGACATGTCTTTATCAAATTTTTTAAAACTACAAAGAAAAATCTTGAAAACAGCTAGAGAGAAATAAAGTATTACCTAGAGGGGAAAAACAATTCAAATGACAGCTTAGTTCTCATCAAAATCCATAAAGGTCAGAAGGAAGGACACAACATCTCTCAAGTGCTAAAAGAAAATAACTGTCAATCTAGAATTTTATATTTACTAAAATATCCTCCAGGAAAGAAGGGGGAATCAATACACTTCAAATGAAGGAAAAGTAAAAAAAAATTGTTGCCAGCAGGCCTAACCTAAAATGATAAATAAAATAATTTCTCTAAACCCAAAGGAAATTAAAAAAAACATCTTGGCATGTCAGGAAGGAAGACCAGTGTAAAGAGCAAACATATGGACTATCCTTCTCTGCCTTAGTTTACTAAAATGTTTGGCATTTAAAACAAAATTCCAGTACTCTGTGTTATGGCTGTCTAAGTATGTAGAGGAAATATATTAAGACAATTATAAATAAGAGAAAGTCAAGGGGCAGAAAAGGAGGTAAGATTTCCAAACTTAACTTGAACTGGTAAAATTTTGACACCAGTAGACTGTGATATTATATATTATATGTGAAATTTGATATAGATCAAATAGAGCAACAATTAGAGCAACTATTAAATAATCTATACAAGGAGATACACTGAAAAACACTATAGATAAGTAAAAATAAAGTACTAAAATATATTTAAGTAACCAACAGAAGATAGGAAAACAAACAAACAAACATAAATGGCTAAATTAATTCTAACATGTCAATAATTACATTAAATATACATGGTCTAAGTGCATCAATTAAAAGAGATTGTGGGGACTTCCCTGGCAATCCAGTGGTTAAGACTTCACCTTCCAATGCAGGGGGTGAGAGTTCAATCACTTGTTGGGGAGCTAAGATCCCACATGCCTCAGGGTCAGAAAAACAAAGCATAAAAAGCAATATTGTAACAAATTCAATATACACTTTAAAAATGGTCCACATCAAAAAAAAAAAAAAAGAGAGAGAGAGAGAGAGATTGTCAAAGTAGATTTTTCAAAAATGAGTGATCCAACCAAATGCTGTTTACAAGAAACTCACCTCAAATATAATGATCTCATGCATATTATGTTGAGTGAAAGAAAAATCTCAAAGGTTATATAACTGTATGATTTTATTTATATAACATTCTGAAAATGACAAAATTATACAGATGGAGAACAGATTAGCAGTTGTCAGGGGTTAGGGATGTTGCAGGACAGAGTACAGATTTGAGTATACAGGAAGGAGTTGCACAAAAGAGATTTCTGTGGTGGTCATTGACTATTTTCTATCTACTGCTATAATGGCTATATGAATCTATACTTGTGACAAAAATGACATAGCATGCACTGTATGTACTATATACATTATATCAAAGTCAATTTCCTGGTTTTAATATTTATTATAGTTACATGAGATGTGACCATGTTGGAAATTGGATGTATGAACATCTCCATACTAATAATAAAACATCCTGGGAATCTATAATTTTCCCCCTAAAAATTACCATGTTAACAAAATGAAAGCTAAAAATCATATGATCTCAATAGATGAGAAAAATCATTTGACAGTATTCAACATACATTTATGATAAAAACTCAACAAATTGTGTGTACAGGGAATGTATATCAACATAATAAAAGCCATATATGACAAGTTCACAGATTATATCATACTCAGTGGTGAAGATCAGGAAAAAGACAAGAGTACCCACCCTTGCCACTTTTACTCAACATAGTACTGGAAGTGCTAGCCAGAAAAATTAGGCAAAACAAAGAAAAAAAAGACAACCAAATCAAAAAGGAAGAAGTAAAACTGCCTCTGTTTGTGGATAACATGACATTATATATAGAAAATCCTAAAGACTTCACCAAAAAACTGTAAGAATGAATTAACAAATTCAGTAAATTTGCAGGACACAAAATAAATATACAGAAATCTGTTGCATTTCTATACTCTAATAATGAACTATCAGAGAGAAGTTAAGAAAATAATCACATTTACAACTGCATCAAAGAGAATAAAATATCTAGGAATAAACTGAACCAAGGAGTTGAAAACTCATCACACTGAAAACTAAAAGATGTTAATGCAAGAAATTTGGCATAATAAGAAAATACTACAAGAAAACACAAATGAATGAAAAAATAGTCCATGCTCATGGACTGGAAGAATTAATACTTTTAAAATGTCCATACTACCCAAGGAAATCTAGAGATTCAATTCGAGCTCTATCAAATTTCCAATGTCATTTTTCACAGAAATTCCCATGGTATTTTTCACAAACAATCCTAAAATTTGTATGGAACCATAAAAGACTCCAAATAGCCAAAGCTATTTGGTCTCTAAAAAAATTAAAAATATACTAGCATATGATCTCAAAATTCCACTTTTGGGTATTTATCCAAAGGAAATGAAAACACTAACTCAAAATGATATCTACAACTGTGATTATTGCTGTATTATTTACAATAGCCAAGGCATGGACGTGGAAACAACATAAAGGTACATCAATAGATGAATAGATAAGGAAATACCATGCAAAATTCTATATATAATATACACAATGGAATATTATTTAGCCATAAAAAGTAAGGGAATCCTGCCATTTGTGACAACATGAAATGACTCTAAGTGTATTATGCTAAGTCAAATAAATCAAACAAACACTGTATGATCTCACTTATTTGTGGAATCTAAAAACAACAACAACAACAAAAAGAAACTAAACCAAACCCTGTACTCATAGATAGAGAGAAAGAACAGATTGGCAACTGCCAGAGGTGGGGGATGGGAGGGGAATGAAATAGGTGAAGGTTGTCAAAAGGTACAAACTTCCAATTATAAAATAAGTAGGTCCTGGGGATATTATGTACAACATGGTGACTATAGTTAATCATACTGTATTATATATTTGAATGTTGCTAAGAGAGATCTTAAAAATCCTTACCACAAGAAAAAAATATTGTAACTACATGTGGCAACAGATGTTAACAAGACTTACCGTTTGTTGTGTCACAATATTTACATATGTTGAATTATTATGTTGTACACTTGAAACTAATACAATGTTATATGTCGATTATATCTCAATAAAAATAAAACAGAGAAACAATAGAGTAACTCAATAAAACCAAAGGATGATTATTTGAGAAGATCAATAAAGTTAATGAGCTTCTGGCCAGGTTAACCCAGAAAAGAACAAGTAGATTCAAATTACCAATACCAGGAAGAAAATATAAGACTTTACTACTGATCCCATAAACATTAAAAGCATAGTAAGTGGATATTATAGATGACTCTAGCACTGTAAAATCAACAATTTACATGAAAAACACAAATTACCAGAAATTCCAGAAGAAATAGATCATCTGAACAGTCATATATAAAGAAGCCATTTAATTAAACACTTTCCAAAAAAAAAGAAAAAAGAAAATTAAGAACCATATACTTTCACTGGTGAATTCTACTCAACGTTTACATAATAAATAATACCAATTCTACAAGTCTCTTCCTGAATGGAAAAGAGGTGGGAATACTTGCCAACTCATTTTATAAGGTCAGATTCACCCTACTACCCAAACCAGACAAAGACAAGAACTATAGAACAATAACCCTCATGTACATAGACACAAAAATTCACAATATATAAGCAAATCCAATTCAGCAATATATTAAGAAAGGTAAAAGAAATTAAAATTCAGTGGAGTTCAGCACAGGAAAGCAAGGCTAATTTGACATTTAGAAACCAAGTCATGGGTTGTGGACTGAATTGGGTGTCCCCACAATTAATGTATTGAAGTCTTAGTCCTCTATGTAACTGTATTTGGAGATAAGGCCTGTAAGAAGTAATTAAGGTTAAATGAGGTCATAATGATGGATCCCTAATTCAATATGACTGGTTTCCTTAAAAGAAAAGGAAGACACATCAGAGATGTGCATGTACAAAGAGAAGGGTATGTGAGGACACAGAGAGAAGTTGCCTATTTGAAAATTAAGGAAAGAGCTCTACCCACCACCAGTCACTCTCATCAAGCCTCTTAGATAGCCTCATCCACCAGAGGGAAGACAGCAGAAGCAAGAACTACAATTCTGCAGCCTGTGGGAAAAAAACCACATTCACAGAAAGATAGACAAGATGAAAAGGCAGAGGGCTATGTACCAGATGAAGGAACAAGATAAAACCCCAGAAAAACAACTCAATGAAGTGGAGATAGGCAACCTTCCAGAAAAATAATTCATAACAATGATAGTGAAGATGATCCAGGACCTCGGAAAAAGAATGGAGGCAAAGATCGAGAAGATGCAAGAAATGTTTAGCAAAGACATAGAAGAATTAAAGAACAAACAAACAGAGATGAACAATACAGTAACTGAAATGAAAACTACACTAGAAGGAATCAATAGCAGAATAACTGAGGCAGAAGAACAGATAAGGGACCTGGAAGACAGAATGGTGGAATTCACTGCTGTGGAACAGAATAAAGAAAACAGAATGAAAAGAAATGAAGACAGCCTAAGAGACCTCTGGGGCAACATTAAATGCAACATTTGCATTATACGGGCCCCAGAAGGAGAAGGGAGAGAGAAAGGACCTAAGAAAATATTTGAAGAGACTGTAGTCGAAAAATTCCCTAACATGGGAAAGGAAATAGCCACCCAAGTCCAGGAAATGCAGAGAGTCCCATACAGGATAAACCAAAGGAAAAACATGCCGAGACACATAGTAATCAAATTGGGAAAAATTAAAGACAAAGAAAAATTATTGAAAGCAGCAAGGGAAAAATGACAACATAAAAGGGAACTCCCATAAGGTTAACAGCTGATTTCTCAGCAGAAACTCTACAACCCAGAAGGGAGAGGCACAATATACTTAAAGTGATGAAAGGGAAGAACCTACAACCAAGATTACTCTACCCGGCAAAGATCTCAATCAGGTTTGATAGAGAAATCAAAAGCTTTACAGACAAGGAAAAGCTAAGAAAATTCAGCACCACCAAACCAGCTCTACAACAAATGCTAAAGGAACTTCTCTAAGTGGGAAATACAAGAGGAGTAAAGAACATACAAAAACAAACACAAACAACTAAGAAAATGGTCACAGGAACATACATATCGATAATTACCTTAAACGTGAATGGATTAAATGCTCCCACCAAAGACACAAGCTTGCTGAATGGATACAAAAACAAAACCCATGGGGCTTCTGTGGTGGCACAGTGGTTGAGAGTCCACCTGCCAATGCAGGGGACATGGGTTCAGCCCCAGTCTGGGAGGATCCCACATGCCACAGAGCGGCTGGGCCCGTGAGCCATGGCTGCTGAGCCTGCATGTTCAGAACCTGTGCTCTGCAATGGGAGAGTCCACAACAGTGAGAGGTCCGTGTACCAAAAAAAAACAAAAAAACAAAGAAACAAGACCCATATATATGCTGTCTACAAGAGACTCACTTCAGACCTAGGGAAACATACAGACTGAAGTGAGGGGATGGAAAAAGATATTTCATGCAAATGGAAATCAGAAGAAAGCTGGAGTAGCTATACCCATATCAGATAAAATAGACTTTAAAATAAAGAATGTTACAAGAGACAAGGAAGAACACTGCATAATGATCAATGGATCAATCCAAGAAGAAGAAATAAGAATTATAAATATATATGCACCCAACATAGGAGCACCTCAATACATAAGGCAACTGCTAACAGCAATAAAAGAGGAAATCAACAGTAACACAGTAATAGTGGGGGACTTTAACACCTCACTACACCAATGGACAGATCATCCAAACAGAAAATTAATAAGGAAACAGAAGCTTTAAATGACACAATATACCAGATAGATTTAATTGATATTTATAGGACATTCCATCCAAAAACAGCAGATTACACTTTCTTCTCAAGTGCTCATGGAACATTCTCCAGGATAGATCACATCTTGGGTCACAAATCAAGCCTCAGTAAATTTTAAAAAAATGAAATCATAACAAGCATTTTTTCTGACCACAATGTTATGAGATTAGAAATCAATTACAGGAAAATAAAAAACGTAAAAAACACAAATACATGGATGCTAAACAATAAGTTACTAAATAACCAAGAGATCACAGAATAAATCAAAGAGGAAATCAAAAAATACCTAGAGACAAATGACAATGAAAACACGATGATCCAAAACCTATGGGACGCAGCAAAAGCAATTTTAAGAGGAAACTTTATACCTATACAAGCCTACCTCAAGAAACAAGAAAAATCTCAGGTAAACAATCCAAACTTACACCTAAAGGAACTAGAGAAAGAAGAACAAACAAAACCCAAAGTTAGCAGAAGGAAATAAATCATAAAGATCAGAGCAGAAATAAATGAAATAGAAACAAAGAAAACAATAGCAAAGATCAATAAAACTAAAATCTGGTTCTTTGAGAAGATAAACAAAATTGATAAACCATTAGCCAGCCTCATCAAGAAAAAGAGGGAGAGGACTCAAAACAATAAAATTAGAAATGAAAAAGAAGTTACAACAGACACTGCAGAAATACAAAACATCCTAAGAGACTACTAAAAACAATTCTATGCCAATAAAATGGACAACCTGGAAGAAATGGACAAATTCTTAGAAAGGTATAACCTTCGAAGACTGAACGAGGAAGAAACAGAAAATATGAACAGAAAAATCACAAGTAATGAAATCGAAACTGTGATTAAAAGTCTTCCAACAAACAAAAGTCCAAGACAAGATGGCTTCACAGGTGAATTCTATCAAACATTTAGAGAAGAGCTAACACCCATCATTCTCAAACTCTTGCAAAAAAAACAGACAAAGATACTATAAAAAGAGAAAATTACAGACCAATATCACTGATGGATGTAGATGCAAATATCCTCAACAAAATACTAGCAAACAGAATCCAACAACACATTAAAAGGATCATACACCATGGTCAAGTGGGATTTATCCCAGGGATACAAGGATCCTTCAATATGTGCAAATCAATCATTGTGATACACCATATTAACAAAATGAAGAATAAAAAACATATGATCATCTCAAAAGATGCAGAAAAAGCTTTTGACAAAATTCAACACCCATTTATGATAAAAACTCTCCAGAAAGTGGGCATAAAGGGAACCTACCTCAACATAGTAAAGGCCATATATTACAAACCAACAGCAAACATTATTCTCAATGGTGAAAACCTGAAAGCATTTCCTCTAAGATCAGGAACAAGACAAGGATGTCCACTCTCACCATTATTATTGAACATAGTTTTGGAAGTCCTAGCCACAACAATCAGAGAAGAAAAAGAAATAAAAGGAATACAAATTTCAAAAGAAGAAATAAGACTGTCACTGTTTGCAGATGACATGGTACTATATATAGAGAATCCTAAAAATGCCACCAGAAAACTACTAGAGCTAATCAGTGAATTTGGTAAAGTTCCAGGAAACAAAATTAATGCACAGAAATCTCTTGCATTCCTATACACTAATGATGAAAAATCTGAAAGTGAAATTAAGAAAACACTCCCATTTACCATTGCAACAAAAAGAATAAAATACCTAGGAATAAACCTACTCGGAAGACAAAAGACCTGTATGCAGAAATTTAAAAAATAAAACTATAAGACACTGGTGAAAGAAATTAAAGATGACACCAACAGATGGAGATATATACCATGTTCTTGGATTGGAAGAATCAATATTGTGAAAATGACTATACTACCCAAAGCAATCTGCAGATTCATTGCAATCCCTATCAAATTACCAATGGCATTTTTCATAGAACTAGAACAAATCATCTTAAAATTTGTATAGAGACACAAAAGATCCAGAATAGCTGAAGCACTCTTGAAGGGAAAAAAAACAGTGTTGGAGGAATAAGGTTCCCTGAGTTCAGACTATACTACAAAGCTACAGTAATCAAAACAATATGGTACTGGCACAAAATCAGAAACATAGATCAATGGAACAAGATAGAAAGCCCAGAGATAAACCCACACACCTATGGTCAACTAATCTATGACAAAGGAGGCAAAGATATACAATGGAGAAAAGGCAATCTCTTCAATAAGTGGTGCTGGCAAAACTGGACAGCTACATGTAAAAGAATGAAACTAGAACATTCCCTAACACCATACACAAAAATAAACTCAAAATGGATTAGAGACCTAAATGTAAGACCAGACACTATAAAACTCTTAGAGGAAAACATTGGAAGAACACTCTTTGACATAAATCACAGCAAGATCTTTTTTGATCCACCTCCTAGAGTAATGGGAATAAAAACAAAAATAAACAAATGGGACCTAATGAAACTTCAAAGCTTTTGCACAGCAAATGAAACCATAAACAAGACCAAAAGACAACCCTCAGAATGGGAGAAAATATTTGCAAACGAATCAATGGACAAAGGATTAATCTCCAAAATATATAAACAGCTCATGCAGCTCAATATTAAAGAAACAAACAACCCAATCCAAAAATGGGTAGAAGACCTAAATAGACATTTCTCCAAAGAAGATATACAGATGGCCAAGAAGTACTTGAAAAGCTGCTCAACATCACTAATTATTAGAGAAATGCAAATCAAAACTACAATGAGGTATCACCTCACACCATTTAGAATGGGCATCATCAGAAAATCTACAAACAACAAATGCTCGAGAGGGTGTGGAGAAAAGGAAACCCTCTTGCACTGTTGGTGGGAATGTAAATTGATACAGCCACTATAAAGAACAGTATGGATGTTCCTTAAAAAACTAAAAATAGAATTTCCATATGATCCAGCAATCCCACTACTGGGCATATACCCAGAGAAAACCACAATTCAAAAAGACACATGTACCCCAATGTTCATTGCGGCACTATTTACAATAGCCAGGTTATGGAAGCTACCTAAATACCCACTGACATATGAATGGATAAAAAAGATGTGGTACATATATACAATGGAATATTACTCAGCCATAAAAAGGAACGAAATTGAGTCATTTGTAGCGACATGGATGGATCTAAAGACTGTTATACAGAGTGAAGTAAGTCAGAAAGAGAAAAACAAATATCATATATTAACGCATGTATGTGGCACCTAGAAAAATGGTACAGATGAACTGGTTTGCCAGGCGGAAGTTGATACACAGATGTAGAGAACAAACGTATGGACACCAAGGGGGGAATACCACAATGGAGTGGGTATGGTAGTGTGCTGAAGTGGAGGATTGGGATTGACATGTATACACTGATGTGTATAAAATTGATGACTAATAAGAACCTGCAGTATAAAAAAAAATTACAAAAAGAAAATTAAGGAAAGAGGCATCAGGAGAAACCAACTTTGTCAGTACCTTGATCTTGATCTTGCAGCCTCTGGAACTGTGAGAAAATAAAATTATGTTGTTTAAACCTGTGGTATTTTGTTATGGCAGACTTAGCAAACTAATACACCATGTAATTCACCATATTAGCAGACTAAATTAAAAAATTAAGTGCTTATGATCATCTCATTAGGGACAGAAAAACCATTAGGAAAATCCATGCTTATTTATGACAAAAAAATTTAATTCTCCAAATTCTAAGAATCAAGGGAACTTCTTTAACTTGGTAAAAGACATCCACAAACCTACAGGTAACTGCATATTTAATGGTAATATACTGAATACTTTCCCTCCAAATTAAAGATTTCCTTTCTCTTCACTCATATTCAACATCATAATGGAAGTTCTATCCATGAAATTAGCCAAGAATAAAAAGTTATACAGGTTAAAAATGAAGAATTAATATTGTCTCTACTTACAAAGGACTTGATTGCCTATGTTAGAAAAATCCCAAAGACTCTTATAAAAAATCTCCTATAACTATGAGTTTAGCAAGGCCATAAGATATAAAGTCAATATTCAAAGAACAATTGTATTTCTAGATGACAGCAATGGACAAATGGAGTTTGATATTTTTAAAACTCCATTTATAATAGCACCAAAGTATGAAGGAGTTAGATATAACTAACACAACATGTGGTAGATCAGTGTGTTGAAAATAACAAAACACTACTGAAAGAAATCAAAGGAAAGCTAAATAAATGGAGATTCATACAATGTTCATGGATCGGAAAACTTAGTGTTATTAAGATTCCAATTCTCCCTCACTTTGATCCATATATTCAACACAATCCCAAACAAAATCCTTGCTAGAAATGTGTTAGTTATTTACATGAGGATTCTAAAATTTATATGGAAATGTGAAAGAAGTAGAAAAACTAAAACAATTTTGACAGTGAGGAACATTTTGGAGGATTCACATTATCTGATTTCAATATGTAATATAAAGCTACAGTAATCAAGTAATCAAGATATGGTCTTGGTGAAAGTATAGACACATAGATCAATGGAACAGAATTTAAAAGTCATGAATAGACTCATGAAAACATAGGCAGAACTGCCATTTTCTGGCTCCATGTGTAAAATATTTGGAAGCTGCCACTCCATCTGAAAGACAAGTAAAAAGCTGAACAGACTAAAAGAGCAATAACTGTTCCTGGATCCACAAGAGAGGAGAACACCTGACAAACTGCTGTCCCCAAGAATTGAGAAACAGACAGGGGAATAGAATGAGTCACGGCTCACTGGATCAGATTCATGAGCTGGAACCACCACAGGAACCAGTGTTGGGATAGGAAAACCTGAACTGGAATTGATGAATTGCTGGAAGCTCAGTGTGAATAATGTTAAGAGTTAAAAACTCCAGCAGGACAATATTGTGGAATTTTCATCTAGGAGCTTGGGCTTCTGGCAGGAGAAAGAGAAAAGGAACCATTTTGATCAGAAAGCACTCTGTTATTTGTAACAAGGCCAACCCTCAGGGGTAACTAGTTAAGCAGAACCTAACCTTCTGGGGTATTATCAGAGCATAACTGACTTGGAGGAAAAAAAACACCCAACTCCAGCCCATTCTAGCCACTCTGTCCCACTTAAGGGGAGAGAAAAATACTGAGAAACATTTGTAATATTTACAGTCCAGAAGCATAGGCTTACTAAAAATGCCTTTTTAGATATAACACAAAAGGTAGGATTCATGAAAGAAATAATTGATAATCTGGACTTCATTAAAATTAAAACTTCTGGTCTGCAAAAGACAATATCGAGATAAGTAGAAAACAAGGCACAGACTGGGAGAAAATATTTGCGGAAGACTCATGGGATAAAAGACTGTTATTCAAAAATATACAAAGAACTCTTAAAGCTCAACAGTAAGAAGACAAACAACTCTACTGAAAATGGTTCAATAACCTTAATATACACCTCAAGAAAAAAGTAATGCATATGGCAAATAAGAATATGAAAAGGTATTCTGCATTGTAAGTCATCAGGGCAATGCAAATTAAAGGAACAATGAGATACTACTACACAGCTATTAGAATGTCCAGATCGAGACCACTGGCAATGGCAAATGCTTACGAGAATGTAGAGCAACAAGAATTCTCATACATGGCTGGTGGGAATGTATGCATAATGGTGCAGCCACTTTGGAATACAGTTTGGTGTTTTCTTACAAAACCAGACATAATTTTACCATAGCATCCAGTGTTTGTGCTTCTTGGTATTGACCCTAAGGAATTGAAAACTTATGTCCACACAAAATCCTGCACATGAATGTTTACAGCAGCTTTATTCATAATTTCCAAACTTGGAAACATCCAATATTCTTCATTCACTTCTGATGAATGCATAAATAGTCTTACAGCCATACAATAAAATATTATTCAGTGCTAGAAAGAAATGATTTATCAAACCATGAAAAGACATAGAAGATACTTAAATACGTATGACTAAGAGAAAGAAGCCAATCTGAAAAAGCTACATACTATGTGATTCCAACTCTATGATATTCTGGAAAAGGCAAAACTACAGAAACAATAAAAAGACCAGTGGTTACCAGGGTTGGAGCAGGAAGAAATGAATAAACAGAGAACAGAGTATTTTTAGGGCAATAAAAATACTCTATGATATTATATATATATATATATATATGTAAACATTTATCCAAACCCATAGAATTCATATCACCAAGAGTGAGCCCTCAGGTAAACTTAAACTCTGGCTTATTATGGGATGTTAGGGTAGGTTCATCCTTTGTAAAAAAGTGTACCATTCTGGTGAGTGATGATAATAGGTGAGGCTAACCATGTGAGGGAGCAAGGGGTATTTCGGAAATCTCTGTAACATTCCTCTCAATTTTTTTGTAAACCTAAAACTTCTCTAAATAATCATCTTTCAAGAGAAGAAAAAAAATTGGCTACTGATTTTCTTTTACATATTTAAAATAAGCTTTTAATTTTAGAATAATTTTAATATCACAAAGATAATTTAAAAGTTCCCATTTATCCCCCACACAGTTTCCTCAGTTATTAACATCTTAAATGGTACATTTGTCACAATTCATGAATCAGTATTGCTAGATATTATTATTATCTGCAGTCCATAGTTTATTCAGTTTTCCATAGTTCTTACCATATGTCCTATTTCTGTTCCAGGATCCCAAGTACATTTAGTTGTTATGTCTTCTTAGGATTCTCTTGGCTGTAACAATTCCTCAAATTTTCCTTGTTTATAATGACATTAACAATTTGGAGGAGTACTGGTCATATATTTTTCAGACTTCTCCTCAGACGAACCTTGTTTGATGTATTTTTAAAATGTTTGTTAGTAAGACAATATTTTTAGATAGGCAACTGATTTTTGACCAAAATACACAAGCAATTTGATGGAGGAAGGATAGTCTTTTCAACAAATGTTGTGAGCCAACAAATGTTCATATGCAAAGTAGTGAACCTCAATACATGTCTCATACTTTATACAAATGTTAACTCAAAATAGATCATTAGCCCTCAATATAAAATGTAAAACTATACAACTTCTAGAAGAAAAGATAGAAGAAAATCTGGCATGACTCTGGATTTGATAATTAGTGTTTAGGTATACCAGAAAAAGCACAATCCACAGAGAAAATATCAATAGATTGGACTAATCTTTTGCTTTGCAAAATAACTTGTAAGCAAATAAAACTACAGCTCACATATTGGGAGAATGTATTTGCCAATCAGCTATATTCTAAAGGACTTATATCCAGAAGTACAAAAGAACATACAACTCAACAATAAAAATGAAACACACACACACACACACAACTCAAGGGAAATAATAGGCAAAAGATCTCTAAGAGATGCACAGATGAACAATAAGCATACGAAAAAATGCTCAATGTTATTGCTCATTAGGAAATGCAAATTAAAGCCATGATGATATATCACAGCATACCTTTAAAAGAACAAAAAAAATTTAAGGAGAAAACTACCAATATGAAATTCTGGGTAAAATACAGTGCAGAGTATCAGGAATTTTTATTCATTGCTGGTGGGATTGCAAACTGATACAGGTGCTTTAGAAAACGGCTTCATAGTTTTACACTGTGATGTTAAGCATACACTTACCAAACAGTCTGGCAATCTCACTCCTAGATATTTACCTAAGTGAATTGAAACCTTCTGTTAATATAAAACCTGCATGTGAATATTTATAACAGTTTTATTGATAATGCCCAAAGCCTGAGAATCACAAGGTGTCTTTCAGCAGGTGAATGAGGTGAATGAATAAACTGTTGTACATTTATAAAATGGATTACTACTCAGGCTTAAGAAAATGATCTACTGGTTCATACAACAACATGAATTAACCTTAAATGCATTTTGCTATTTGAAAGAAGCTAGACTCCAAGGCTACATAATGTATCATTCCACTTACATGGCATTCTATAAAAGGCAAAACAATAGGGATGGAAGACTGATCAGTGATTGTCAGAGGTTTACTGGGGAGTAACTGAGTAAAAGAGGGCCACACCAGAGAATTTTTAGATGATGGAACTGTTTTGTATGATACTTTAGTTCTGGATACATGACTCTATGCATTTTAAAACTGATAGAGCAGTACAACACAAACAATGAAATTTATGTAAATTATAAGGAAAATCAAACATGATATATCAATCACTGTATGGAATGTAAGATGCGACAAAGGAATCTAACTCCATTACAAATTTGTCCATAGCTTCCAAGAAGGTAAGGGGGAGATGGATGACCTAAGTAACTTTAGAAAACAGTGTTTTGACAAGATAAATGCTGAAGAGTAAAAAGAAATAAAACTCTATAATAACAGTATACTTTAGTTGATAAATTTGTTACTCACAGGGATTCATTTACCAATTCTGAAATTAATTTACATATATACTAGGGTTGAACAAATAGATAAATAAATTGTAAATGATGGGGACTAGGTTTCTCATAATCAGAGAAAAAAGTTATATAAATACATATATAAGTAAGGTGGAAAGCATGAATGAACCCTATCTTTGGTAATGGACTAGAATTGGATATATCAGTATGAACTCATGTTTATTTTAATACACTAAGAGATAAATAGATGCAGAATTAATTATATATGTATATACATATACATATATATCTAAGTGTATATATAGGTTAGAATACATGCATATATTTCTTAGCTCTATCTGAGAGATCTAGAACCTGTGACTCCCCAAGTGAAGTGAGTGCACTTAGTGCCAAGACCTTGGATTCTAAAATTCCAATTGCCAATAAAACGAGCAGAGCTCTTTAGAGCAATGGCTGATTCTAAGGCAGTGACTTGCAATATACAAGATGAACCCAGCCTCCTGTCCTGTAGTGCCAAGAATAAGAAAATACTGAAAAAAAAAAACCTGTTTAACCTGTATCATTTCAAAATGATGTAGCAGTCAACCTAAAATGGCTCCCAATGTCCAAAGCTGGAATATCTAATGAGCAAAATAACTCATTATAGTATTGCATTTTAATTCAAAGAATAAAATAAATATACAATTGTAAATATACAATTACCCTAGAATAACTAGGGGCTTAGGGACACCAGCTCTAAATTGAAAATCTGCATATAACTTACAGTTGGCTCTCCATATTAATGGTTTCTTGGTATCTGAGGTTCCACGCCTGCAGATTCAACCAACCGGGGATAGTAGTAGTACTACTATAGTATTTATTACTGAAAAAAATCTGCCTGTAAATGGACCTGCACAACTCGAACTCATTTTGTTCAAAGGTCAATTGTACATGAGTGCATACTGATATAAATAAATTATTGAATAAAAAATAAAGGAAAGGGAAAAATCTTCTTTACAGATGAGTTCCAAGTAATAAATGTAGAAGAAATGAGAGAAATAGAAAAATCACCATTAAAATACCACAGTAATAATTGCTTCAGGCAAATTCCGAAAATGAATTATATAAATAGCAAGTAAACTTTAAGGAAAAACAGAATAGTTTCATAACCTCAGAGTATCTCCCTGCAAATATTTCTTAATTACTATGGTTGTTTGCGGCGAGCCGCTTCTGACCAGCAGAACAACGGCTTCCACGTTATCTGCGGCATGGCAGAACAACGGCTTCCCACATCTCCCCCTTTTTGTTTTCTTAGACCCAGGAGCTGAACTCGAACAATGCCCGCACAAGCGCTCACCCCATGGGATGCTCGCTGAGCAAGAGTTAGTTCGAGAAGCTGGCTCATCACCCTCCCCGTCGTGCAATGTCCATACAGACCGCGGAGTGCAGGGGCTGATGTTCCTCGTGATTCCCATCAAAAGTGCAATGGTCATAAACCTTTTTGTGCAAGGGCAATCACTACGGGTCGTTCAAGATGGAGATCCAGGCGCCAGGGGAGTCGCCTTTACTAATGGCCACCAATGCCTGCGTGAACAACATCTTATCTCGCTTTGTCCGAGTTCGCAAACGACATATCAACCACAGGCACACCACAAGTCCCGCCATGCAACACACTGCAAACATCCCTACACCGACCCACTCCTTAAAGAAAGTAAAGGCAGAAGACAGCCAGGTAGTAAAGTCCCCAAGCGTAACGGGGTAAAAATTGGAGGCGTATTGACAATGGCAGCACAGTAAGGAGCAATCCTGGTCCGGTTAGACTCAGTGCAATTTTTTGTATTGTTCGGTAGGGGGACCACGCCCTCATGTTTCAAAAGTAAGGTGGTAACATTCACTGCATTCTGGCTAGAGTTCCCTGTACCAGAGCCAGAATGTTGACCCTGTGATATTTTGGTCAAGGCTTCATTTAGCATAGACAGAGGAACCTGATTTCCCGTAAGTGGGTTATTCCAGGCAGTCAAGGTTTTTCGAACTAAACGAATGCAGTCCACAGAGGCATTCCAACTAAAACAAAGGGTATTATTTACAACAAAATTTGTAGCATTATAATGCACCCATTTATCATCTAACGATACAGTGCAGGCTGTATTCATCTCACAACTGGTGGAATAAAATATTGGAAGCACTCTGCTATGGGAATGGACCGGTAGAGGAACTGGCCAGGACCGGCTAATTCCCCAAAACATCTTGTCCTCCGCCTTGAGTAGGGAAAGCCCATCAACACCATCCAGCTCAGCATCATCCCTTGAGCGCCCTGCATCGCCCTTGGGATCCTCTTCCACGACTCTTGTTAATCTTGTCGGGACCCAAATCGGATCTTGATCCTGCGGAAAAACACAAAGAGATCCCCTGGATCGCGCAACAACGCGATCCGGGCCGTTCCATTGATTAGACAACACATCTTTCCACATCACTCTGCCGTAATCCTTTTGTTCACGTATCATATGGCGTTCAGCAGAAGTTTCTTTCTCATCATGTAAATTCAAAAAATTAAGAGTAAATAAGGCAAGCGACAATTTCTGCTTCGGGGTGCAATTCTCCGCTATTCCCCCTTTTTGTTTTAAAAGCAATTCTTTAAGTGTGCGATTAGTTCGCTCTATTATACCTTGGCCTTGTGGATTATAAGGCAGGCCTGTAACATGTTCTATTTGCATTTTGTGACAAAAGAGAGCAAAGCTCTTGGAACTATAAGCTGGGCCGTTATCTGTCTTTAGTTTAGCAGGCTTGCCCCAGGCTGCCCAGGCTTCAAGGCAATGAGTAATAACATGTTGAACCCGTTCTCCAGAGAGAGGGGTAGCATGTACCACCCCGGAATAGGTATCCACAGACACATGAACATACTGGAGCGTCCCAAAGGAGGGAACATGAGTGACATCCATCTGCCACAGCTCGTTTGGGGACAAACCTCTGGGATTTACACCAGTCTTTTGGGCCGGCAAAAATTGGGCACAAGTGGAACAAGACTTAACAATATGTCTGGCCTCGGCTCTAGTAATGAAGAACTTCTTTCTCAACACTGCAGATGATACATGATATAGCTCATGAAATTCTTGTGCTTGCTGCTTTTGATCCAAGGATAAGAAAACACGCGTTGCCATATCAACTTGTTCATTGGCTTTTGCCATTGGACCAGGCAACAGGGAATGAGCCCGTATATGGGTAACATAAAAGGGGTGTTGGCGGCGCAATATCTGAAACCTTATCCCGGCCAACAAGGATGCCACTGTGCTGGATGATCGAATATGGGGGGGGTCACTTCAAGATGTTTCACTGCATTAACCACATACAATGAATCAGAGATCAAATTAAAGGGTTCTTGAAATCGTTGAAAAACTTCCAAAACCACATGACATTCCACCACTTGAGGAGCATCAGGTCGATAGTCTATAACGACAGGATGCTGACCCTGAACCATATAAGCCCCTTTTCCGGATTTTGATCCATCCGTATAAATGGTCAGGGCATCATTTAGTGGTCGCTCTACAGTGACCCTTGGAAAAATGACAGGTTGCTGGATAACGAATTTCAAAATCTCACTCTTGGGCAAATGGTTATCAATAGTTCCAGAAAAGGTATAAATAAGTACAGACCACTCAGAGGTGGTAGCAGTTAATATTTCTATTTGATCCTTAGTATAGGGAACTACAAGTTTTTCCGGCAACATTGCAAAGGCGGAAACACATTGTTTAATACCCAAGAAGGCAACCTCAGCAACCATAGATGGATAGTGAGATAGCGTCTTCATCCCCAGAGACTTGGTATGAATCCAAAGCAAAGGCCCATCTTGCCAAAGAACACCTGTTGGAAATCCTAAGGTTGGAAGAACACACATCCAAATAGGCAAGGCATTGTTATAACGCTGTAATTGTGCTTTCATAAGAGCCTGTTCCACCTTCTGAAGAGCTGTTTGGGCCTCGGGGGTCATCTGACGCGGGGAATTAAGATCAGGATTACCTTCCAATAGAGCAAACAAAGGCTGTAATTCAAAGCGAGTCAGACTCAAATACGGTCGAAGCCAATTAATATCCCCAAGCAATTTCTGAAAATCATTCAAAGTTGTTAAATGATTAGTTCTAATTTCAATTTTCTGAGGTATTATTGTGGTCTTATTTATAACGGCTCCCAAAAAACTAATAGAATCTCCCTTTTGAATTTTTTCAGGGGCCAAATATAAACCTCTAGTCTCCAAAGTCATTGATAAATTTCCTAAAGCCTGCTCAAGCAGTGTCATGCTAGGGGCTGACAGCAAAACATCATCCATATAATGAATGATTTTAACATCCGGGAACTTCTCCCGTACTGGCTGTAAGGCAGTGTCAACATAAAGTTGACACATGGTAGGGCTATTGGCCATACCCTGAGGAAGCACGACCCATTGATACCTCTTATCAGGCCTTTCATGATTAATTGAGGGTAATGTAAAGGCAAACCTCTCTTTGTCTTTGCTATTCAATGGAATGGAAAAAAAGCAATCTTTTATATCAACAGCTATAACAGGCCACCCTTGCGGAATGGCTGTCAAGGCCGGTAGACCGCTGTATGGGTCCCATAATTTGCATTTGTTGATTTATTGCTCTTAGATCATGGAGCAAGCGCCATTTCCCTGATTTTTTCTTAATAACAAAAATAGGAGTATTCCAGGGTGATTGAGAGGGTTCTAGGTGTCCCAATTGTAATTGTTCCTCTACTAATTGCGATGCTGCTTCCAACTTTTCTTTAGACAACGGCCACTGAGGGATCCACACGGGCATTGTGGTCTTCCATGTAATAGGAATCATTAACTCAGTGACCCCTGAGAAAAACCCAGCCCCCTGCGATTGGGGTTTCCCTGAGCTTCTATAGGAGTAGCAATACCTTGTAAATTTTTGCCTATCCCTCTGCCCGGTATAAAACCAGACCTGAGCATCATTTGCTGTGCAGCCTCGGAATAATCATTAGTAAGTTTTAATTTCATCTGGCTTTGCACATCCCTTCCCCACAGATTAAGTGGCAATCCTTCAACCACAAAGGGTTGAAACTTCCCTTTCTGATCTTCAAAAATCCAGGTCAGTGTTTTAGAGCTAATTTGGGGTGCTTTGGCGTATCCTAAACCCTGTAAGGTCTGAGAGGAGGTCTGTAAAGGCCAGGATTTTGGCCAGTAGGTGGCAGTAATAATACTGCGATCAGCTCCGGTATCAACCAGACCGGAAAATACCTTTCCTTCTATAATTAAATCCAGCATAGCTTCCAGATCCGCCTCCTCCTTGGGATTCAACTCATCCTGAGACAAATAAAGTGCTTTAAATTCATCTAAAAGTGGATACAATCCTGGCGTTGCATCCGATTTTTCTATTTGTTTTTCTCTTGGATCCGATTTTTCTGTTTGTTTTTCTCTCCTTTTCCTAGGAGTCTTAGGCCTATCTACTGTAGTCCCTATATTGTCACTTTCTGACGCACTATCTTGATATATGCTAAGAGCTTTACGGCCCATCTGTACAATATCCTCGCATTTCCCTTCTCTTAAGCACGAATGTATCATTCTCCATAACGGAAACGTGCCTCGAGAGAGCTCCCCCGGAAACGTGCCTCGAGAGAGCTCCCCCATTTCATGACGATCAGCTAAGTCCTTCCCCAATTTTTCCCAAGATGGAACAGTCAGGCTTCCGGATACTGCAAACCATGGAGCGGCACCATCAATATCCTGCAATAACTTACTAATCGTTTTGTGCGAAAGCTTAAGTCCTTGGCTGTTCAAAAGAGCTTGAATGGGTTCATGAAATCCAGCAGACGGTTCCGTAGATAAACTGTTCCCCATAGTTCACTCTCCTAAACAAACAACTTACTAAAGTGGGAGACACACTCGGTCAAGCTGATGGACCCGCAGCTACACGCAGACAAAAAATGCGAGAACCACAAAAGGACGAAAGCAACAATAGCATACCTGGACTACTCACCGACGGTCCACTCCGTGTGTCGAGTTCTGAATCGGTCCCCCACGCAAGGTGCGAAGTCCCCGGGTTTCGGCACCACTTGCGGCGAGCCGCTTCTGACCAGCAGAATGACGAGTCACCACACGCTAGATTCTTCTCGTATCACACTTTATTGGAGTACAGCTTGGTTTTAGACAGATGGAAGGAAGACCCCGAGCTTTGTTCACACTGGCTTTTTATAATGCACTATAACCTGTGGCACCCTGTGGTTGGCTGGTTAACTCAACCTGTGGTTGGCTGGTTAACTCAACAAGATATGTGCTGTTCACAATTTATTGGTTGCAATTCTGAGCCTTTATTAGCATATTGGCTCGTCGTGGCGCATGTGTGGCACATAGCCTTTGGGCTACTCCCTGATAAGCGTTATCTGCGACCAGCAGAACAACGGCTTCCACGTTATCTGCGGCATGGCAGAACAACGGCTTCCCACAGTTGTTTAACCTGTATCCATAAATTTTTAAGATTTCTCCCTCCAAGAGGTGGAGCTTAATTCCCCTCTCATTAAATGTGGAATAGAATGAGTGACTGGCTTTTAAGAAATAGAATATGGAAAGGAAAAAGTAATAACATTAAAGTGGAGAAATTTGGCAGACATCACCTTAACCTTATCCACAAGGTTAAAATGACCAGCAAAAGTCATGTTGAAATCATATACTCATGCAATGAGAAGGACATTTCTCCTCTATTGTAATCTTCCCCCAAATTTTAACCTCAGTTTAATTATGGGAAAACATCAAACAGACCCAAACTGAGAGATGTTCTACAAAATACCTGACCAATAATCTTCAAAGCTGTCAATGTTGTGAAGGACAAGTAAAGACTGAGAAACTTTCACAGATTCAAGGAAACTAAGATGAAATTATGATTTAAAGCAACATGGTAAACTGGATTGTATGCTGGGACATAAAAAGGGACAGGAGTAAAAAAAAAAAAAGGCTGAAATATGAATAAAGTATAATTTAGTTAATACCACTTTCTAATAAGATTTTCCTAATTTTGATAAATTTATTATAGTTATATGAGATGGAAACTGAGATATAGGGGAGCTCCCTGTACAATCTTTGCAAACCTTCTATACATCTAAAATTCTTTCAAAATAAAAAGTTAAAAAATAAACCTTATATAGGTCCCAAACATGCCTAGGGCTGATTCATATTTTTGATATTAGTTGTTTTAGACAACCCTAATTTGATATATCTATTAAGACACATATGGGCTATTAATTTTTCTTCTATATTATATGCCACTGATAGTGCGTGATGACAAAGTGCCATTTGATAGAGGAATTCTGCCAACTGTTAATTCTGTTTTCTCTCTGAGCATATTTGACTAGTTTTCTAAGACTCTTGGCAGTAATTTATATCATGTCAATTAATGCTATATGTGGAGTGCAACTTTGAATGATTCTTCTATAGTTGGTCTTTCTTCTGTATTTACTGACAAAACTACTTTTTTTTTAACTAGAAAATATTAATTTACAGTTTTGTGGGGGGAAATAAAATGACTTAATTGGCTTACCAGAGAAATTACTATGCTTAATTTTTAAAAAAACTGAAAATATGTGATGATAAATTACCATTTTTTGGAAAAGTTTCATAAGAGGCAATAATTACAAAGAGCTGCTCCAATATTTTTTCTCTTCAGTAAATTCTTTCTTGGTTAATATTTCAGTGAATGTAAAAAAATGTGGTCAAATTTTTGCAATAAGTGACATCTTATTGTCTTCTGGGGAAATAATTTATGTGCAAAGGTGAATGCATAACATTTTTTGATACCTGACTGTGCTGCGACTTCAGCTAAGTTGTGAAAATGTAGCAAGATGAGTAAGACAAGATCCCAGATTTTTTGGCTATTTAAAGCAGATAATATTAAAATATGCCATGGCAACTTTTTATATAAAAGATGGGCAAGAAGTGATCCCAGAAGGAAAATAAAGTTGATCACTTATCTTGAAGTCGATTTGGAGTAGATCTGTTTAACTCAATTAGTAGGAGCAAATACCATCTTAAGTTTAGTTTAAATAATAAGGAAAGGAATATACTACACTTGTAGGTCTTTTCATAAAAACCTATTGTTTTCTATGCTAACTGGCCCATTTCAAACACAGACATTTAGTCAGCAGTAGGGCACTCTATTGTCCTTAATTGTTTCTTTTTCTTGGCCTACAAAGCCCAAGTATGCAATTAAACTACATACAGAAATAGATATGAAAGACGTTACAAATATAAATGGAGTACTTCGAATATGGCATTATAATGAGAAAATGATATATCTCTTTTTATAGGCCTAAATTAAGCACAAAAGAAGATAAATATAGCCATAGATTCATGGAATGTTGCAGGAAGTTTTCTTGTGAGCTTTTAACATATAGTTTTTCCATCTGCCTTCAACAAACTACTACTTCAGGTGGTGGAACTAATACATAATGCTATTTTATTTCCATAACTTTAATTTTAAATAACATAAAAATTTATTCCTCTGAAATAT
Organism: Phocoena sinus; assembly: GCF_008692025.1. Lineage (NCBI taxonomy): Eukaryota > Metazoa > Chordata > Mammalia > Artiodactyla > Phocoenidae > Phocoena > Phocoena sinus. Next base: position 64,362,697 of record NC_045763.1, read on the forward strand.
GGTTTCTTTATTTTCTGTGTATCCACAACATTAGCAAGACATTGACAGCTTACCTAGATATGCTTAAGTCATATCACATAAAGACTTCTTTACTTATATATTCACTTTTGCTCAAATTCAATAGCTATATACAATAAATCTCATCTAACTTTGGCAGAAAATAAGAAAATTATACATTAATGCTATATAATGGGTTTATAGTTAAATAAATTTCACAAAGACATAGGTCTCTCCTTGTTATGAAGAAAGCTTTCCCTTTAACAATAGTTCCCTGTGATTAAGACCAGACAAACTTCATATGCAGTATATGCCCAATAGCAATATAAAATCAATATCAGCTGCATTATTCAATAGACTTATCCCCTTGTACATGCAAAATTAATACAAATAAATAGATAAACCAAATATAAAACAGGGAAAATCTATCACTTCCGAATATAAACAGAGGGCAGAATAAAGAGAACAAAACTTGTGTTGGCAATAGAAGAATGTAGCAAATAGAGAAATCTGCAGCTTTACCTTTTCAGTAAGCATTTTAGATGGGCTTTGTTAAGGCACCAATGCTCTGAAATGAAAAGTGTGAATTGTATAATCATCTCCATTAATATACATTGCTGCTGCAGGCTAGATATTGCATTCATTTATATAATTTTCTTTCTCCTAAAAATTTCAGCAGTATTTTATTCAAACAAAATCAAAGCATTAGTTCAACAACTAAAGCTACATCTGGCTGATTTACTTACTTTATCACAGAAAAAAAGTGGTTGCAGTTTATTCATGGATTTGAAAGCGATCGATTAGCTTCTGAAAAATTGACTTTCCAGTCATGTTAGAGATCATTATTGTCATTGTCAGATAATATTGTTTAGAAAAGTATTTATTTTACATAATTTATTGAACCATGTATAAGCTAATGCTATAGGCTTTAGATACTTAACACTTTTTTTTTTTCTTTTTTTTGCGGTACGCAGGCCTCTCACTGTTGTGGCCTCTCCCGTTGCAGAGCACAGGCTCCGGGATGCGCAGGTTCAGTGGCCATAGCTCACGGGTCTAGCCGCTCTGCGGCCCAGACCGGGGCGCGAACCTGTGTCCCTTGCATCGGCAGGCAGACTCTCAACCACTGCGCCACCAGGGAAGCCCACCTAACACTTTTTAATAGCTTTATTTCCCTTACATCTTATGAAGCTGGACAAGGATGGGATCTGTGTTACACAGACAAAAATCAAATACACCTGGAAAAATCAGTTTGTTCTACTTTCAGAACAAATTTAGTCAAAATTCACATGGAGACTTGCCAAGTTGAAGATTGCAATTTTAAAATTCTTATTTCCTCCCCTTCCTTGGCAATTTATACTGAGGTGAGTAAATACATCCCTGAACATTGCATGGTTTTGTTTCCTTTTCATAGCTTTCTATTCCTTCTCAACTTTATATATAATAATTCTCCAGTTTTAACAACAAGAGTTGATTTTAATAAAGTTTACTTAAAATTTTCCTCTCAGGAACAGTATCTGTTAAATCTGTTTATTTTTATCCTGTTTCTTCCAACTAGGTTTGGTTTATCCCTGTAGGAAGCAGCCATTAACCACACTTCCCATTCTTAGCAGCATGACTTTCAGATAAGCCTTTAGAAGCAAAGATAAGTAAGTATATGCTGTGCTACTTCCTTAAGCAGATATAAGTTATGCAACTTGAAAATTAAGAAAAGAGAATATTTTCCAGCTCTCAAAATCATAGATTTGAAAAAAAAATAAATTCTCTGTTTCAGGATTTTTCATAAAATGGTTGACATCTATTTTTCCTGCGATAATTTGCCATTTATCTTCCTGGAGATGTTTGGTAGGGAAATCATTTAGCCAACTTTTGTTGGGAAATTTGGTTGATGCTATGTATGCACTTGAGAGGTACTGTTTTGTTCCATCAAGAACCGTACTACCCATTTCAAGAGACAGAAGCATTCAGTGTTTTAAATGTTAATTTTGAGATAAGCATAGTGTATATGGCGAAAACAGGAAACTCTATCCTAAGTTGGGTAGGGCAGGTAGAACCAGAAAAAGATACCCAGACAGGGCACTGTCTGAGATTTATTGGCATCAAGGAAAAATAATGCACTGAGTATCAGCTGCAGTCTTCTAACTTCAACAAACCACTGAGTTCAAAAATAATATAGCAAGTTTAGTTAATGTATATTCATACTCAGATATGGCCATAAAAACAGAAATCTAAGCTTAGAAAGCTTAGGAAGCTTAAGAAGGAACGTTAGCAGGTACCCAACCAGGCACAAAAAAAGGGTCAAAGATGATTGACTGGTAGCAGTTGAGAATTTTAACCATCTCTTTTCCTTATTCTCTCACTGCTTTAGGTTGTCCAGGGCGTAGCAACGTAATTTGGAAAGGTTCTTTAGTGGGCATCCTTGCCATTAAAGGTAAGCATTCAGCTCATATTTTCCAGACTAGAGCTCTCCAAATGGTGGTAGTGTTGGGGAACATTACTAAATAGCTACCCAAAAGGTCATAACCATGAATCAGAAGCACTAGCAGCTCTCCTCAACCCTCAACACAATAGATGTCCACCTTACCTGATATAGGAGTAAAGCAGTAACAGCAAAACAGGCAGTAGGCAAACAAGAGGGGGTGCATGGGAAGAGTGGTCAGGAAACACCAATAGGTGCAGACCAGTTGGCTAGTGTCTAGCCATTACTCATGGCCCAAATCATGTAGTTTCAGCAGCTGTAACATGACTCTCCCTGTATGAGTACAATGCCTGAAATTTTAAAAATACTGAGCAAGGCTATTGCTGGAGTGTGGGTAAGGGAGTTTATCTACAACAAATAGTGAGTGGTTTAGCCTAGAGTAACAGTAGTAGAAGCACTCTTGGAATATATTTTAAAAAATATTCTTTCCATCCACCAAGTTAACCAGAGGAGTATAATCCCATACCCTATTTTTTGCCTTGCCCAGAAATGGCTTATAAGAGAATCACTGAAAAAAAAAAATACAAATAAATTGAAAGAAGAAAATATGTTACATCTAATTGATATTTCCAATGGAAAGCTTTCAGCAGAGAGAGGAAAAAAACGTATGATGCATTATAAAATATAAGGGAAAGGGAGGAGCTTCAAGATGGCGGAAGACATGGAGATCACCTTCCTCTCCACAAATACATCAGAAATACATCTACATGTGGAACAGCTCCTATAGAACACCTACTGAATGCTGGCAGAAGACCTCAGACTTCCCAAAAGGCAAGAAACTCCCCACATACCTGGGTAGGGCAAAAAAGAAAAAAAAAAAAACAGAGACAAAAGAATAGGGATGGGATCTGCATATCTGTGTGGGAGCTGTGAAGGAGGAAAGGTTTCCAAACACTAGGAAACCCCTCCACTGGTGGAGATGGGGGATAGGCAGGGGGGAAGCTTTGGAGCCATGGAGGAGAGTGCAGCAACAGAGGTGCAGAGGGCAAAGTGGAGAGATCCCTGCACAGAGGATCGGTGCCGACCAGCACTCACCAGCCCAAGAGGCTTTTCTGCTCACCCACTGGGGCGGGCGGGGGCTGGGAGCTGAGGCTCGGGCTTTGGTCGGATCCCAGGGACAGGATGGGGGTTGGCTGCGTGAACACAGCCTGAAGGGGGCTAGTGCGCCACAGCTAGCCGGGAGGGTGTCTGGGAAAAGTCTGGACCTGGCCAAGAGGCAAGAGACTTTTTCTTCCCTCTTTGTTTCCTGGTGCCCGAGGAGAGGGGATTAAGAGCTCCTCTTAAAGGAGCTCCAGAGACGGTCATGGGATGCTAAGGCTGCTGCTGCCACCACCAAGAAGCCTGTGTGCAAGCACAGGTCACTCTCCAAACCTCCTCTCCCGGGAGCCTGTGCAGCCCACAACTGCCAGGGTCCCGTGATCCAGGAACAACATCCCTGGGAGAACGCACGGTGTGCCTCAGGCTGGTGCATCATCACACTGGCCTCTGCCACCACAGGCTCACCCTGCATTCCATACCCTTCCCTCCCCCCGGCCTGAGTGAGCCAGAGCCCCTGAATCAGCTGCTCCTTTAACCACGTCCCGTCTGAGTGAAGAACAGACGCCCTCAGGTGACCTACACACAGTGGTGGAGCCAAGCCCAAAGCTGAACCCCAGGAGCTGTGTGAACAAAGAAGAGAAACGGAAGTCTCTCCCAGCAGCCTCAGGAGTAGCAGATTAAATCTCCACAATCAACTTGATGTACCCTGCATCTGTGGCATACCTGAATAGACAATGAAACATCCCAAACTGAGGAGGTGGACTTTGGAAACAAAGATATGTATATATTTTTTTCCCTTTTTCTCTTTTTGTGAGTGTGTATGTGTATGCTTCTGTGTGTGATTTTGTCTATATAGCTTTGCTTTTACCATTTGTCCTAGGGTTCTGTCCATCCGTTATTTGTTTTTTGTTTTTTTTAATTTTTTTCTTAATATTTATTTTTTATTTTAATAACTTTTAATTTTATTTATTTATTTATTTATTTCTCTTTCTTTCATTCTTTCTTCCTTTCCCTTCTTTCCTTCCTTCCTTCCTTACTTTTTCTTTCTTTCTTTCTTTCTTTCTTTCTTTCTTTCTTTATTTATTTATTTATTTTTTCTCCATTTTATTCCAAGCCATGTGGATGAAAGGCTCTTGGTGCTCCACCCAGGCATCAGGGCTGTGCCGCTGAGGTGGGAGAACCAAGTTCAGGACATTAGTCCACCAGAGACCTCCCATCTCCACATAATATCAAATGGTGAAAATCTCCCAGAGATCTCCATCTCAATGCTAAGACCCAGTTTCATTCAATGACCAGCAAGCTACAGTGCTGGACACCCTATGCCAAACAACTAGCAAGACAGGACCACAACCCCATCCATTAGCAGAGAGGCTGCCTAAAATCATAATAAAGCCACAGACGCTCCAAAACACACCACCAGACGTGGACCTTCCCAACAGAAAGACAAGATCCAGTCTCATCCACCAGAACACAGGCACTAGTTCCCTCCACCAGGAAACCTACACAACCCAATGAACCAACCTTAGCCACTGGGGGCAGACACCAAAAGCAATGGGAACTAAAACCTGCAGCATGTGAAAAGGAGAACACAAACAGAGTAAGTTATGCAAAATGAGAAGGCAGAGAAACACACAGCAGATGACGGAGCAAGGTAAAAACCCACCAGACTTAAAAAATGAAGAGGAAATAGGAAGGCTACCTGAAAAAGAATTCAGAATAATGATAGTAAAGAAGATCCAAAATCTTGAAAATAGAATAGAGAAAATACAAGAAACATTTAACAAACACCTAGAAGAACTAAGGATGAAACAGGCAATGATGAACAACCGAATAAATGAAATTTAAAATTCTCTAGAAGTGAGCAATAGCAGAATAAATGAGGCAGAAGAACGCATAAGTGACCTGGAAGATAAAATAATGGAAATAACTACTGCAGAGCGGAAAAAAGATAAAAGAATGAAAAGAACTGAGGACAGTCTCAGGGACATCTGGAACAATATTAAATGCACCAACATTCAAATTATAGGGATCCAAAAAGAAGAAGAGTAAAGGAAAGGGACTGAGAATATATTTGAAGAGATTATAGTTGAAAACTTCCTAATATGGGAAAAGGAATAGTTAATCAAGTCCAGAAGCACAGAGAGTCCCGTACAGGATAAATCCAAGGAGAAACACACCAAGACATATTAATCAAGCTATCAAAATAAAATACAAAGAAAAATATATTAAAAGCAGCAAGGGAAAAACAACAAATAACACACAAGTGAATCCCTATAAGGTTAACAGCTGATCTTTTAGCAGAAACTCTGCAAGCCAGAAGGGACCGGCAGGACATATTTAAAGTGATGAAGGAGAAAACCCTATGACCAAGATTAATCTACCCAGCAAGGATCTCATTCAGATTTGATGGAGAAATTTAAAACATTATAGACAAGCAAAAGCTGAGAGAGGTCAGCACCACCAAACCAACTTTACAACAACTGCTAAAGGAACTTCTCTAGGCATGAAACACAAGAGAAGGAAAAGACTTACAATAACATACCCAAAACAATTAAGAAAATGAGAATAGGAACATACATATTGATAACTACCTTAACTGTAAATGGATTAAATGCTCCCACCATAAGATATAGAGTGGCTGAATGGATAAAAACGCAAGACCCATATATATGCTGTCTACAAGAGACCCACTTCAGACCTAGAGACACATAATGACTGAAAGTGAGGGGATGGAAAAAGATATTCCATGCAAATGGAAATCAAAAGAAAGCTGGAGTAGCAATTCTCATATCAGACAAAATAGACTTTAAAATAGACTATTGCAAGAGACAAAGGACACTACATAATGATCAAGGGATCGATCTAAGAAGAAGATTTAACAATTGTAAATATTTATGCGCCCAACATAGGAGCACCTCAGTATATAGGCAAATATTAACAGCCATAAAAGGGGAAATCAACAGTAACACAATCATAGTAGGAGACTTTAACACTGCACTTTTACCAATGGACAGATCATCCAAAATGAAAATAATAAGGAAATACAAGCTTTAAATGATACATTAAAAAAATGGACTTAATTGATATTTATAGGAACTTCCATCCAAAAACAACAGAATATACATTCTTCTCAAGTGCTCATGGAACATTCTGCAGGATAGATCATATCTTGGGTCACAAATCAAGCCTTGGTAAATTTAAGAAATTTGAAATCATATCAAGTATCTCTTCTAACCACAACACTATGAGACTAGATATCAATTACAGGAAAACAGCTGTAAAAAATACAAGCACATGGAGGCTAAACAATACACTACTTAATAACCAAAAGATCGCTGAAGAAATCAAAGAGGAAATTAAAAAATACCTAGAAACACATGACAATGAAAACACAACGACCCAAAACCTATGGGATGCACCAAAAGCAGTTTTAAGAGGGAAGTTTATATCAATACAATCCTAACTTAAGAAACAAGAATCATCTCAAATAAACAACCTAACCTTACACTTAAAACAATTAGAGAAAGAAGAACAAAACTCCCCAAAGTTAGCAGAAGGAAAGAAATCATAAAGATCAGATCAGTAATAAATGAAAAAGAAATGAAGCAAACAATAGCAAAGATCAATAATACTAAAAGCTGGTTCTTTGAGAAGATAAACAAAATGGATAAACCATTACCCAGACTTATCAAGAGAAAAAGGGAGAAGACTCAAATCAATAGAATTAGAAATGAAAAGGAGAAGTAACAACTGACACTGCAGAAATACAAAGGATCACGAGAGATTACTACAAGCAACTCTATGCCAATAAAATGGACAACCTGGAAGAAATGAAAAAATTCTTAGCAATGCACAACCTTCTGAGACTGAGCCAGGAAGAAATAGAAAATATGAACAGACCAATCACAAGCACTGAAATTGAAACTGTGATTAAAAATCTTCCAACGAACTAAAGCCCAGGACTAGATGGCTTCACAGGCGAATTCTATCAAACATTTAGAGAAGAGCTAACACCTATCCTTCTCAAACTCTTCCAAAATATAGCAGAGGGAGGAACACTCCCAAACTCATTCTATGAGGTCACCATCAGCATGATACTAAAACCAAAGATGGCACAAAGAAAGAAAACTACAGGCCAATAACACTGATAAATATAGAAGCAAAAATTCTCAACAAAGTACTACCAAACAGAAACCAACAGCACATTAAAAGGAGCATACACCATGATCAACGGGGTTTATCCCAGGAATGTAAGGATTCTTCAATAGACACAAATCAATCAATGTGATGCACAATATTAACAAGTTGAAGGAGAAAAACCATATGATCATCTCAATAGATGCAGAGAAAGCTTTTGACAAAAATCAACACCTATTTATGATAAAATCCTTGCAGAAAGTAGACATAGAGGGAATGTTCCTCAACATAATAAAGGCCATTAGGACAAACTCACAGCCAATATCATCCTCAAAGGTGAAAACTGAAACCATTTCCACTAAGATCAGGAAAAAGACAAGGTTGCTCACTCTAACCACTATTCTTCAACAAAGTTTTGGAAGTTTTAGTGACAGCAATCAGAGAAGAAGAAATAAAACAGATGCAAATTGGAAAAGAAGAAGTAAAGCTGTCACTATTTGCAGATGAAATGATACTATACATGGAGAATCCTAAATATGCTACGAGAAAACTACTACAGCTAATCAATGACTTTAGTGAAGTAGCAGGATATAAAATTAATGCACAGAAATCTCTGGCATTCCTATACACTAATGATGAAAAAGCAGAAAGTGAAATCAAGAAAACATTTCCATTTACCACTGCAACAGTAAGAATAAAATATCTAGGAATAAACCTATTGAAGGAGACAAAAGACCTGTATGCAGAAAATTATAAGACACTGTTGAAAGAAATTAAAGATGATACAAATAGATGGAAAGATATACCATGTCCTTGGATTAGAAGAATCAACATTGTGAAAATGACTCTACTACCCAAAGCAATGCACAGATTCAATGCAATCCCTATCAAACTACCACTGACATTTTTCACAGAGCTAGAACAAAAAATTTCGCAATTTGTATGGAAACACAAAAGACCCTGAATAGCCAAAGCAATCTTGAGAAAGAAAAATGGAGCTGGAGGAATCAGGCTCCCTGACTTCAGACTATACTACAAAGCTACAGTAATCAAGACAGTATGGTACTTGCACAAAAACAGAAATATAGATCAATGGAACAGGATAGAAAGCCCAGTGATAAACCCACACACATATGGTCACCTTATCTTTGATAAAGGATGCAAGAATATACAGTGGAGAAAAGATAGCCTCTTCAATAAGTGGTGCTGGGAAAACTGGACAGGTACATGTAAAAGTATGAAATTAGAGCACTTCCTAACACCATACACAAAAATAAACTCAAAATGGATTAAAGACCTAAATGTAAGGCCAGACAATATGAAACTTTTAGAGGAAAACATAGGCAGAACACTCTATGACATAAATCACAGAAAAATCCTTTTTGACCCACCTCCTAGAGAAATGGAAATAAAAACAAAAATATACAAATGGGACCTAATGAAACTTCAAGACTTTTGCACAGCAAAGAAACCATAAACAAGACCAAAAGACAACCCTCAGAATGGGAGAAAATATTTGCAAGTGAAGCAACTGACAAAGGATTAATCTCCAAAATTTACAAGCAGCTCATGCAGCTCAATGCCTGAAAAACAAAGAACCCAATCCAAAAATGGGCTGTAGACCTAAATAGACATTTCTCCAAAGAAGATATACAGATTGCCAATAAACACATGAAAGAATGCTCAACATCATTAATCATTAGAGAAATGCAAATCAAAACTACAATGAGATATCATCTCACACCAGTCAGAATGGCCATCATGAAAAAAATCTAGAAACAATAAATGCTGGAGAGGGTGTGGAGAAAAGGGAACCCTCTTGCACTGTTGTGGGAAGGTAAATTGATACAACCACTGTGGAGAACAGTACGGAGGTTCCTTAAAAACTAAAAATAAAACTACCTTAAGATCCAGCAATCCCACTACTGGGCATATCCCCTGAGAAGACCATAATTCAAAAAGAGTCATGTACCAAAATGTTCATTTCAGCTCTATTTACAATAGCGAGTAAATGGAAGCAACCTAAGTGTCCATCAACAGATGAATGGAAAGAGAAGATGTGGCACATATATACAATGGAATATTACTCAGCCATAAAAGAAACGAATTGAGTTATTTGTAGTGAGGTGGATGGACCTAGAGTCTGTCATATAGAGTGAAGTAAGTCAGAAAGAGAAAGACAAATACCATATGCTAACACATATGTATATGGAATCAAAAAAAAATGGTTCTGAAGAACCTAGGGGCAGGACAGGAATAAAGACACAGATGTAGAGAATGGACTTGTGGACATGGGGAGGGGGAAGGGTAAGCTGGGATGAAGTGAGAGAGTGGCATGGACATATACACACTACCAAATATAAAATAGCACAAGGAGATCAGCTCAGTGCTTTGTGACCACCTAGAGGGGTGGGATGGGGTGGGTGGTGGAAAGAGAGGCAAGATGGAGGGGATATAGGGGATGTATGTATATGTATAGCTGATTCACTTTGTGACACAGCAGAAACACACCATTTTAAAGTAAGTATACTCCAATAAAGATGTTAAAAAATAGAGTAATTTGGATTATAGGTTAAAAGTCTGAGAATTTTGTGGAGAGCCACAGAAGAGTATATCAAATAAACTATTCTACATGAATATGAGTAAAAAGTAATTATTATTATTTTTTTTGCTTTGGTAACTAGGGAACTATGTTGAATTGGACACATTCACTTTTTTTTTCCAGATTTGTTGAGTATAATATGATATTTAAAGTGTACAACGTGATTATTGATATACATTGGACACATTCACTTTAAAATTAAAGGCAGTCACCAGGAGAGTTAGAAACTGGTTTCTGTCTTCAAAATCACTATAGAATGTGATTCATTTTCAGGTTCCCAAGGAAGTGACCAGCAAATATATATAAAAAAAGATGAAAAATCTGAATACTTGCTGAAAACTAAGAAAGAATGCAATAATTTTTTTTAAGGTAAAAATAGGATCATACTGAAGAACTGTAAAGGACTTATTCTCATTCCCTCTCTTATTTAAAAGAGAAGAATATCTTGGAGAATGAAGAGGACTGTTAAAATGTTGCTAACCCAGCCAAACTTGAAGAGTGAGGCTAGGTCCTGGGGCAGGCAGAGAAAAATGTAAACAGTTGAGTGTTTCAGGAATGGGTGACTGCATAAAGGAATTCCTAGATGGAAACTATCTACCTGGGAGCAATCAGCCATAAGCAATGGTTTACCAAGTTAGGGGTGAGGTGGTGGTAGAAACACTCTGTACTAGAATTTACAGGAGGTAGATAAAGACAAAGGGATAAAAATTATGTAAATATGGGTATACCTACATAGATAAATAGATTTGCACACACATGCAATGTTGTATTATATCTTATTATATTACTTTGTATTTTTACAACTCCTCTCAAATTTTAAGCAAACAATGAAAACAAAACAAAAATTCAGAGAGTAAAATGAAACTTTGTAACAATAAATCTTCTAAGAATCTCTCCTACAAGTATATTTGTATATGTAGAAAATATTTATGCACAAGGATGTAAATGGTAGGTCTATGCATAATAGCAAACATCTGGAAACAATCTAGAAGCATATTAATACAGACTAATTACATAGATGATGGTACATCTATACAATGAAATAATGTAGCCCTTCAGGTAAACTGGATTAGATCTTGTTGCACTAGAATATGTGTGATTAAATGAAAAAAAGACAACAGGGTATGGAACAATGCCAGTGATATATTCCTCCACGTTCCTTAAAGATCACTGAAATGCATATCTAAGCATGAAACATTTCTGTATTGGAAACCACCAAACTATTAAAATTATCTATCTTTGAGCTCTACTGCTGAAGTCTGGGGTAACAAAAGTCTTTTCCATTGCATTATATTTGTATTGGTTAAATTTCATGTGTCACATTTATTTTAATATATATTTTAGAAGAAAACTTGATTACACTAAAATTTAGAGTTGACCACATATAAAATGACTATGAAAGCTGAAAAACTGCACAGTACATGCCTAATACATGTACTAGTGTTATGTATGATTACTTAGATAGAATTATTATATAAGTAGAAAATTTCAGAAATTGGAATAAAGTCATATTTAATATTTGAGATTGTTTTTCACTATAGTTAATAACCATTATCAAAAGCAAAATTTTATCCATCAGGAGGAAACCTACAGGTTTTATGTCTCTAACTCAGGCTTTACAAAAGCAATTGGCTAAATGAAAATAATTAGCCAACTGTAACTTCACTGTGTAAGAAATTGGGGGTAGGAATGAGGACAGTTGCCAACACATATCAGATAATGTTGGGGAAATTGGCCACAGCTCTGCAAATACTACAGAACCATTGCAGTACACTGCCTACCAGGAGTCATACAACTGTAAAATATGACCTTGGATGTAGAGAGGGCTAAGAGGACAAATCGTTTTTAGTGAAATGAGTTTTCTAAAATAAAAGAGATTTTAAATAGTATATATATATATATATATATATATATATATTATATATATATGCCCCAGACATGTCTTGAGGCAGAAAGTGTCTAGCCTCCTAAAAAGCAAGAAATAGTTAGGCATTTGTTCTTGGTGCCTGCTAGAAATTCCTTGCCTTACAAAGTCAATGAGAGAAATATCAGCTCTGTAGTGGTAGACTGCATATTGTCACTCCAAGTCAATTATTCCCTTCTTCTATAACTATTAAGTTTTATTGGGACATATGACCATCCAATTAGTCTAACAATTCCTAGTCTCTTTAGTAACTCAGTATGGTCAAATGACTAAGTTCTCACCAATGGAATGAAAAAAGAAATTATGAATACAAAGGACACCTCAGATGCTTGAAAGGGAAATGGTTTGCCCTTGACTCCATTCCCCCCACCCCCTTTTTGTTTCACAGGCTGGAGCTCAGACATGGTATCAACATAAGAACATAACTACAACCAAGAAGGTGTGATAGTGTGTGATAGGTGATAGTGGAGCAAAAGTGTGTAAGAAATGCAGGTCCCTGGCAAAATTTTTAGGATGAGAAATAAATTTCTATTGCACTGCAACCACTATATTTATAGGTGCTTTTGCAGCAATTTAGCCATTATCCTACCTAATAAACCTTTATTCTAAATCAAGATACTGAGCCTCCGATGCAGTGACTTGACTAACATCAGAGGCAGAATCAGCAGTTATCTCCAGGTATTCTGATTATATTCCTCAGCACTCCTTGATGTCTTTTTCCTAGGGGTATTTAAACCCAGATATTTTTATGTCTCTGATACATTTGGAATAACCACCTGTCTCAGTATCAATTTCTAATGTTTTCTAAGTCTTTTTCTAAGACTGTATGAAACAGTACTAGTACATTGCCTGAACTGATCATTCAGGAAAACAAAACAAAACAAAACAACAAGCCTTATATGGATTCTTGCCTCTGAATTCAGACACTCATTATCTTTTTAAGCTTATAATTTTGTTCATGTCATCAGAGCTATAAAACTGAATTAAAATAATGGGTGAAAATACCTGGCACAGTATCTGGCACCTAGGGAGACCCTATAATCTAGTTAATCCCTTTTTTCCCTTTCTCTACTCCCCAACCTGATCACCAAAAATTTAATCAAATATTTTCTTTAAAAATACTGCAACTAAAATTATTGTATCTATTCTATTTCTTAAGGATGGGAAAAAGATATAAAGCAACAGATCTTATTAATAATTTTTCCTTAAAATATAAACAATTCAGAAATTGTGTTTAACAGTACCTGATTTGAGTCAAAAAATGAAACAGTAGCCATGGAAACTGTATGAACTGATATTCCAGTTAACAATGAATTAAGTACAATTGAATCTGAATATTTATTCAAGAGATTCATCTTGAATTTGCAGATTCAAGATTTATGTTCCCCCAACAACTATAACTCAACATTTATTCATGGCTAGTATACATGTATATGTATACAAACAACCACATAATACATATTTTATATATGATATATATAATATTTTTTAGTGATTAGAATTTATTTATGATACTTATAACAAAATTAGTTACTTACTACCATGGCAATGATAATACAATATAGTATATTCAGGTGAATGCAGAAACTAAATTAATATATGGATATAGTAATTTGAAAAATTCAGGTTATTATTATCTTTTATAAAATAAAGCATATTAGCAAACTCCAAGTTGTAGGTAGATTAGCATAAGAATTAAAAATCTCCATGATTTCTGTCTCTTTTTTTGCCATATTTCCCATAAATATCTTTTAAGTCACTATTCTAAATAAAGTCTTCTAATCTGGTAAAACTTTTTTACCCTTAATACACCAAAGAAGTCTTTCGTTTTCCACATGTGTGTCCTTAATAGCACAGTTCTCACTGCTTAAAATTTATTATTCTATTCTCTATAGAAATCCTTTCAACCCAGTTTGTACCTTTACTTCACCACTGAGCCTTCCTTGGCTATCTTTCCAGGACTAGGCTTTGGTACTTCTTTGAATCTCTTTTGTGATATTACACATAAAAATAGCTCTGAAATATTGAGTGCCAGGCAGTATGCCAGTCATTTGTCAGATTGTCATACTATGTTTTAGGAAGTCTTCTGATAAAGAAATTGAGTCAAAGAGCCCAACATCACAAACTCAGTAAATGGTGGAACTAGAATTTTAGATCAGGCCTGTTTAACTTCCTTTTCCAATATAGCATAGATAGAAGAAAATGATTCAGACATCCAAATCAGCTTGAAAATTGCAACTGGAAATCGTGTGTGTTTTTCTATAACCCTACCTATCAATGGCATGAAATAATTTGAAATATGTTTGTTGACTAGGTTTGGGGTTAGAGCAGTGAAGAGTACTAGCAAAATCTCTACCATCCTGAGATTTGATTCTTATGGGAAGAAAGAGTAAATAAATTAGATGATTTCAAAAAGCAATAAGTGCCCAAAAGATGAAAACACAGTAACATGACAGAAAGTAATGGAGGTTGTAGAATCGTTATCTGAGAAACCTCTCTGACACCTAAATGATTAGTAAGATCCAACCATGGAGTTTCCTCGAGGAAGAACTTTGCAAGCAGAGGGCACAGCAAATACAAATGCCCTGAGATAAGATCACGGCTGAAATATCTGAGAAACAAAGATTTGAGCAGGAGACCCGTGCAACTGTAGAATTCTGTGTAAGAGCAAGACATGACGTCAGGGACAAAGGCTGGGGCCAGTTTACATAGGCCTTGTATTTTATTGTAATCTCAGTAGGAAACCACGGGAAGGCTTTAAGCAGAAGGTAACATGGGAATGTGTGTGTGTGTGTGTGTGTGTGTGTGTGTGTGTGTGTTTTAAAGACTGTAGGAATGAGTAAAGAATAAGATGTGGAGTAAGGCGCAAGAGTAAGTACAGGTAGATGAGTGATGAGGTTACTACCATAGTCCAGGTAAGAAATGATGGTAGTTAGGACTAAAATAGAGATGGGGAAAAACACATGGACTAGGGACTCTATCCAGAGAGGTAGTATCAACAAGACTTGCCAATGCATTGGATGTGGAGAGTAAAGAACAGAGAGGAATTGAGGAGGACTCATACAGATTGGAACCAAAAAAGCTTGAATTCCAACCCAGGCTGTAACATTAATTAACTCCGATATCTTGATCAACCAATTTGTCCCCTCTTAGCTTCATTTTCCTCAACCATAAATTGAGACAATACTCACTTTCAGATATAATAAATGGATTGAGTTAAATAATACTAAAATCATTAGCATAGTGCCAAGTATATAGTGAGCATTCAAGAAAGGTAGTTTTTAGTATTAATACTATGCTTACCTCATACTGAAAAGTACCAATTAAATTGTGATTTTTTGCTGGAATCATGATTGTCTCAAATCAGTTCCATTGTCTCAATTCTGCTAAAAACAAACAAAAACAACATTAAAATAATTACCAGAAATTCAGTACCATCCATCAAATATTGAGTGGTCACTTAGTACAAATAAGAACTCTGGAAGGCACAAGAAAATTAAAAATAAACAAGAAATATTCCTTGATCTTAGAGATCTCAAAGTCTAGCAAGGGAAACACACAGGTAAAAATTACATTAAAGTGCGTTAAATACAACAATGTAGTTATATATACACTATTATGGCAGCTTACAAATGACTGAGGGAGCATGTATTTCTGGGGAAGGAGAGAAATGTAAGAGAAAGCTATAGGGAAGGGTTTTTCTGGGTCATCTGTAAAAAAGGGGGTATAAAAGGGAAGGACATTCTAAGCTGAAGGAACAGCATCAGCAAAGAAAGTATGAAGGAAATGCTTGAAATGTTTCCTGGACAGGGAGTAGTTCAACGTAACAAGTACAGAGGGTAGAGGAGAGAAAGGCAGGGGGTTAAGAGATGAGGGAAGAAAGAGAATGACCCTGCTCTGTCCCTGTTTGCTCAGTTCTGAGGTAGGCTGAGGCAAAATTTGTGAAAGGCTTTGTATGCCATTCTATGGGGTTTAGGCATTATTCTGATAGGCAATGCAGTGTCAGAATTATCAGAGACTTTTAAGCATGGTCAAATTTATGTTTAAAAAATATTACCCTATTGGCTTTTGAAGTTTTAAATTGAGTAAAAGCTGCTAAAGGAGTAAAATGAATTCAGAAACTGTGGGATTATTTTTTCTTTTATTTTTGATGGAAGTGGAAGTGGTACATACTTGATCATTATTAAGCATACAGAGTTTTTGTTATGCTTTTTTTCCCTCATAGTCAGTCACAGGCTAAGTCAAAGTCAAAAAAACAAGTCAGAGACATAAACCTAACCCACAGTTCCTGATTCTCAGTTCAGTACTTATGCAGCTAAATAATGTGAAAATGTGCCTGGATGCTGCCTGATAGAGGGAGGTTCCATTTTTATATGTAAAAATTACCTTTGTATGCACAAAGTAAATGATAAGAGCTGTGCTACTTTAATCAATCTGTATTGCTAGAACTAGGCTCTATAGCTATTAAAAGACTTCTACTTCCTGAGACTTCCTCATACCATGCAGCTTAGTCATGCCTCCTTGAGCACTGGAGGCATGAATAAACTTTAAAGGAGAAAGAGGAATATGTCTTCACTGTTTTTGTAAACACAGCAGCCAGTGGATGTGTTTGCCCTGAAGGGAGAGATCTGCCACTTTGTAAGTTAAGCCTGAGTGAATCACAGGGCTTCCAGACAGATACTCAGGAAATATGTCTGCAAAGTTTTAAAATAAAATCATTACCCTCCTCCCAAAGCACAGGATATAGGGCAGCTGGCTATTTGGGAAGAAGGGCTAAAAGGTTCAAACAGAATGGTACGTGCCTTTCATTATCATGAGTCTGTGAAAGTAGCTTTATACAAAGACCTATATTTAAAATGAGGAATAGGAATTAAAGTGTCTTTTCCAAGGTCAAACAGTTATTAAGTGTAAGACCTGCAAACTGCACCCCTGGCCTCATGATGGCACATGCGGTGGATTTTTCTACCTGGCCACTCCACATGCGATGAAAGCAGGGGCTGGTGATTACGCCTGCTTTCACCCTGTTTCCAGATTATGTGTCCCAAGAAGTCTTTTTATTTATTTATTTATTTATTTATGGCTGTGTTGGGTCTTCATTTCTGTGTGAGGGCTTTCTCTAGTTGTGGCAAGCGGAGGCCACTCTTCATCGTGGTGCATGGGCCTCTCACTATTGTGGCCTCTCTTGTTGCGGAGCACAGGCTCCAGACACGCAGGCTCAGTAATTTTGGCTCACGGGCCCAGTTGCCCCGTGGCATGTGGGATCTTCCCAGACCAGAGTTCAAACCCGTGTCCCCTGCATTGGCAGGCAGATTCTCAACCACTGCGCCACCAGGGAAGACCCCAAGAAGTCCTTTACTGTGCATTTCTCCTCTTTGCCTCCTTCCTTCCATAGACAAATTATTTCTATTCAATCACAAACTAAATTTCCTATTAATTCATCCATCAATCCATTCAGCAAATATCTGTTAAGCATCTATGAAGTAAGTACTGTAACAAAAGCCCCAAGAAATTCATAATTGATAGACAGAGTAGGAGAGAAAAATACTAAGCATATAACTACCAGAATATAGGAGAAATACTTGTTTTTTTGTTTTTTCAAAGAATAAGAGAATCATAGATGAGATGAAATGAAATTATCAGCACTTATTCCTCCCCTATAAATCATTGAAAATATACGCTTAAGTTTTTCTAAAACTCTTAAGAAACACCAGTGGACACACTGACATATTCAAAATCACTTCTTAATCTTGCCATAAGTTAAATGAGATTTCAACTATGGGATGAGATTTGGGGGTTTCCCTAAAACACCTGCTGGTCTACCACAATTTGTAATTCTCATAATTTGACTTAAGTTATTAGGCCACAGAAGCAGCAACATTATTTAAAAAGAGTGAATCCCAGTTAAAATCACATTAATTCACTAGCAGGATTCATTTATTTCGATTAACTTGTTGCTAGATCAGACCCTTCAGACATTGATGCTAGAAAAGGTGACTTCAGTGAGCTTTTGGATTGTCAGTAGATTCCTCTTCAACACTGTCCCTGCTCAAGACTTAGCTGCAGTAGAAGCATGACAAAAGATCTTTGAAATGAATAGTTTCTAGAAATCATTCCCTCTCAAGAGACAGGGAAAAAAAAGAAAAAAATCAATGGGTCTCTCCTTTTCCTCAAACTATAAAAAGACAAAAGACCAATAAAGTAAACTACTTGAATTTAAAAATCCACCTGCCTCCAAAAAACAGTGTAATTAAATGTCATTTAAAATTTACACAAAGAATTTGCTCTGACCTGATATAAAACCTTGAAGTTATGAATAAGTTACTACTTATCTACAAAAGAGACTTTAGAGCAGCACAAATCTTTCAAATTGTTTTTAATACTTTTTTCTTCTGACTTTTTCCATTTAGAATGAAGTCAACAAAGATAAGCAAAAACAGTATTTTCATTCAATGTAATATACTAAATATTATATTTAGGTTTATGGATTATGTCTCAAGTGAATTCAAAGAGATCATTATAATGCTTTTTTTTTCAATCCTGAATGTTTCTCTTATTTTTGTGTATTCCATCTTCTTCAAATCCTGTGATGCTTGAAATTTTCTAACCCTTAGAATTGGATAAAAACAGGATGCTTACACTTTATTTAAAATTAGTCTGTGGTCATTGACATTAAAAGTAATGTGGTCATGACCTCTTCTCCAGGTTTAGGAAGAGGTTTGTTCAAGGCTTATGATGAGTGTGCCTCTGATGAGCAGGGAACTGAGGCTTCCTTGAGTGATGAAATCCAATGGAATCCTGAGCCCAGTGACTGGACTTTGGACATAGATCAACAGACACAAATCAACTAGCACTGTCTGAGATTTTAAAAATGTCAAGGTCAAGGTTGCATCCTTACCTTTTCAGTGTTCTAACTCATCAAGAACTCTCTTTGATGCTGCACTTTCTTGGCCCTGTTCATTCCTGTCTCGTCTGATGGACCCATTAGCTTAATTACTGACTGTCTCCCTTAACATTTTGCAGACCTTACTACTATCAAATACATTTCACAAAGCTGGGCTCACAAGTCATCTGCATAGACTCACTCAAGAAATTGTTAAAAATGCAGATTATCACAGACCTACTGTCTGAAGACAGAGCTGAAAAATCTTTCTTTTAAACAGTACCCAGTGTTTTGTTTTTGTTTTTTTTTCCCCAAGCTAATGCTGGAGAGTAAACTTATGAGAAATGAGAAATGTTGATTCCAGAATTTGGCATCATGCCTTCAGCCACAAAATATGGACGAATACTTCATTGAACTCTCTCTATTGATGAGTTTCCCTTGATAAAATGCAGAAATGACAATTATGGAAATCACAGGATCTAAAGTGGGGTAAACTTAAGTTCAATCTGCCTTAGTCTCTTCACCTATAGAACAGAACAATCAGTAGTACCTCATGTGGTTTGCTTATTTTCTACTCTAGGATGTAAACACCTGGAAAGTCCTATCTGCATTACTCTGTATACTCAGCACCTTGGACAGCACCAGATCAGAGTAATTGTTCAAAAATATATTAATTATAAGCTTGTTGTAGAAGTTAATTTTATGAAACGTTACATAAAATTGTAATGAGACCTGTAAACTGAGCTGTTATTATTATTATTTTAAAATATGAGAATGTTCAAAATAGGAGAAATTAGTAATAATAGACAGGTGGACTCTGGTTTTCTTAAGAGGAAAACTAGGGGAAGATCAAATTTTCTTCAAGAATGCATATGTCAGTTCAGCAAGATATAAAGGTGATGCTGATTCAGAGAAGAAACCTGTTATGTAATAGAAACTATGCAATTGGGCTGCAACTATTCTTAGAGTTATGAGTGCTTAGAAAAGCATACACTGAGCTACGAAATTCTTCCTTTTATGAATAGCTTAAGTTTAGACTTAAAGCTCTATTGAAAAAAATCAGAATGATACCAACTAGCATTTTTTAATGGCTTGATGCATTTTTAAAGAGGGAAAAACATATCCATACCTTTCCAAATAAATGAACTTAAACTATGAAAATAATGATATACCTTACTGCTAGGGATTTTCAAATGGAGAGTAATGGTGGTTCTGGAAAAAACAAAACAACAACAACAAAAAAAGTTGCACTCAAAGTTACCATCAGTCCCATCTAATCTACTTTCATCTGTTATCATCAGTTCACTTATGTACCCCTAGCTGGTCTCTGTCCAAATATCACCTAAATAGAGAAGCCATTTCTGGCCTCCTTACATAAAATAATATCTCGTCCCTCATTTCTTTTACTACTTACTCTTCTTTATTTTTTCTCTATAGCAGTGATCACCATTCAGCATACTATTCTATCCATTTATTATCTGTCTCCTCACCCAATGTAATACAAGTAGAATACCTGAGTCAGTGAGAAACTTAGACCACAGGCAGACTGCTGGTCCAGGGTTTAGGCAAGGCTGTAAAAAAGAAAAAATATGGGCCAAGATAGGGTTCACAAAGAGGGGTCAGGACTGGTCTTGTGTGGAGGTAGACTCATTGATGAGGCTGTCTCCAGCAGGATGCTAACAGGTACTGAGAGCCATATGAAAAGAATCTATTTGAATATCATAGCCTAGGCCAGCATTTCTTAAAGCATGTTCTATGAAATGCTTTGGAAAACAAAAACAAAGAAAAAATACAAATAAAAAATCAGATAGGGTAAGAAAATATGATCAGTAACTATTCCTCCAAACCACACCTCTCTTTAAGGTTTTCTTTGGGTATTAACACATCAAACACTATGAGAAATCTTTGTGCAAAGAAACCTCTTAACGTGAATACCCCTTGTTTTCCACACTTATTTCATCAATGACTAATTCTTCTTCCCTACACCACATGCGCTCACAACAAGTTTGAAATAAGTAAACAAGGAGAATTAAGAATACAGCAGGTTTAACCAAGTAGGAAAGGAATTAAATCCTTTGGGGGAACTCCAATGAAAAATATATCAGTAGTGACTTTGAAGCCCTTTTCTTTGTCAGTAACTTAAGCTGTTGTTCCCCACAAATTAAAGCTATAAAAATGTGACCCAACCCTGAGAGATTCAGTCTCACAGGTATATCACCAAATACTTCCACTTGCTAGGTCTGAGTTTGGATTCTGAATGGGGACCTATAATGCCCAATGTCATCCTATATGTAATATTTCTTTTCTTCCCTTTAATTCAAAAAAAGATGAAGGTCACAAAATTCAAACTTAACCCAAATGTACATTGATATCTTTGAAGTGATGCTGTTTACTTCACTTATATGTAAAACAGATCATTTGGATTTATGTTCAATCTAAAACCTAAGGGGAAACCTGGAAAATCTATTAATATTCTTTTCTTTTTAATAAGTATCTGTGGTATTTTGGAAAATATCAAATTTAAATGACCTGTCTTTTGCTAGGTCCGGAAACAGAAAAAATAACTTTAGAATTCTAGGAGAGAACTGAGCCTGGGTCAGTAAATCTCTGCCATGTCCCTTCCCAGATCCTTACCATCAACCTTGATGGGTCTTTGAAGTCAGGGTAGAGATGGAAATGGTGCCGTTTTGGAAGCAGCAGCAACACAAGCTCCAGATGTTCTGACAGGTGGCCTCTAGGAAGGCTTCACTATAAGGGCAATTAATATGGATGTGACGTTCATCCTGAAATGAACAAAAGAGGCTTTTTGATATATTACATGTTTCAGGACTGAGACTATTTCACAGCAGTCAAATTGGATAAAACAAACGTAAATGGACTAAATGCTTCCACCAAAAGACACAGATTGGCTGAATGGATACAAAAACAAGACCCATATATATGCTGTCTACAAGAGACCCACTTCAGACCTAGAGAAAAATACAGACTGAAAATAAGGGGATGGGAAAAGATATTCCATGCAAATGGAAACCAAAAGAAAGCTGGAGTAGCAATTCTCATATCAGATAAAATAGACTTTAAAATAAAGACTATTAGAAGAGACAAAGGACAGTACATATGATCAAGGGATTGATCCAAGAAGAAGATATAACAATTGTAAATATTAATGCACCCAACATAGAAGCACCTCAATACATAAGGCAAATACTAACAGCCATAAAAGGGAAAATTGACAGTAACACATTCATAGTAGGGGACTTTAACACCCAACTTTCAACAATGGACAGATCATCCAACATGAAAATAAATAAGGAAACACAAACTTTAAATGATACATTAAACAAGATGGACTTGATTTATATTTATAGGACACTCCATCCAAAAACAACAGAATACACATTTTTCTCAAGTGCTCATGGAATATTCTCCAGGATAGATCATATCTTGGGTCACAAATCAAGTCTTGGTAAATTTAAGATAATTGAAATTGTATCAAGTACCTTTTCTGACCACAACGCTATGAGACTAGACATCGATTACAGGAAAACATCTGTAAAAAATACAAATACATGGAGGCGAAACAATACAATACTTAATAACGAAGTAATCACTGAAGAAATCAAAGAGGAACTTAAAAAATACCTAGAAACATATGACAATGGAGACATGATGACCCAAAACCTATGGGATGCAGCAAAAGCAGTTCTAAGAGGGAAGTTTATAGCATTGCAATCCTACCTTAAGAAACAGGAAACATCTCGAATAGACAACCTAACCTTGCACCTCAAGCAATTAGAGAAAGAAGAACAAAAAAACCCAAAGTTAGCAGAAGGAAAGAAATCATAAAAATCAGATCAGAAATAAAGGAAAAAGAAATGAAGGAAATGATAACAAAGATCAATAAATCTAAATGCTGGTTCTTTGAGAAGATAAACAAAATTGATAAACCATTAGCCAGAGTCATCAAGAAAAAAAGGGAAAAGACTCAATAGAATTAGAAATGAAAAAGGAGAAGTAACAACTGACAGTGCAGAAATACAAAAGATCATGAGAGATTACTACAAGCAACACCATGCCAATAAAATGGACAACATGGAAGAAATGGACAAACTCTTAGAAATGCACAACCTGCTAAGACTGAATCAGGAAGAAATAGAAAATACGAACAGACCAACCACAAGCACTGAAATTGAAACTGTGATTATAAATCTTCCAACAAACAAAAGCCCAGGACCAGATGGTTTCACAGGCGAATTGTATCAAACATTTAGAGAAGAGCTAACACCTAGCCTTTTCAAACTGTTTCAAAATAGAGCAGAGGGAGGAACACTCCCAAACTCATTCTACGAGGCCACCATCACCTTGATACCAAAACCAGACAAGGATGTCACAAAGAAAGAAAACTACAGGCCAATATCACTGATGAACATAGATGCAAAAATCCTCAACAAAATACTAGCAAACAGAATCCAACAGCACATTAAAAGAATCATACACCATGATCAAGTGGGGTTTATTCCAGGAATGCAAGGATTCTTCAATACACACAAATCAATCAACGTGATACACCATATTAACAAAATGAAGGGGGAAAACCATATGATCATCTCAATAGATGCAGAGGAAGCTTTTGACAAAATTCAACACCCATTTATGATAAAAAACCCTGCAGAAAGCAGGCATAGAGGGAACTTTCCTCAACATAATAAAGGCCATATATGACAAACCCACAGCCAACATCATCCTCAATGGTGACAAACTGAAAGCATTTCCACTAAGTTCAGGAACAAGACAAGGTTGCCCACTCTCACCACTCTTATTCAATATAGTTTTGGAAGTTTTAGCCACAGCAATCAGAGAAGAAAAGGAAATAAAAGGAATCCAAATCAGAAAAGAAGAAGTAAAGCTGTCACTGTTTGCAGATGACATGATACTCTACACAGAGAATCCTAAAGATGCTACCAGAAAACTACTAGAGCTAATCAATGAATTTGGTAAAGTTGCAGGATACAAAATTAATGCACAGAAATCTCTGGAATTCCTATACACTAATGATGAAAAAGCTGAAAGTGAAATCAAGAAAACACTCCCATTTACCACTGCAACAAAAAAGAGTAAAATATCTAGGAATAAACCTACCTAAGGAGACAAAAGACCTATATGCAGAAAAGTATAAGACACTGATGAAAGAAATTAAAGATGATACAAAGAGATGGAGAGATATACCATGTTCTTGGATTGGAAGAATCAACATTGTGAAAATGACTCTGCTACCCAAAGCAATCTACAGATTCAGTGCAGTCCCTATCAAACTACCACTGGCATTTTTCACAGAACTAGAACAAAAAGTTTCACAATTTGTATGGATACACAAAAGACCCCGAATAGCCAAAGCAATCTTGAGGGCGAAAAACAGAGCTGGAGGAATCAGGCTCCCTGACTTCAGACTATACTACAAAACTACAATAATCAAGACAGTATTGTACTGGCACAAAGAAAGAAAGATAGATCAATGGAACAGGACGGAAAGCCCAGAGATAAACCCACACACATATGGTCACCTTATCTTTGATAAAGGAGGATGGAATGTACAGTGGAGAAAGGACACCCTCTTCAATAAGTGGTGCTGGGAAAACTGGACAGCTACATGCAAAAGTATGAGATTAGATCACTCCCTAACATCATACACAAAAATAAGCTCAAAATGGATTAAAGACCTAAATGTAAGGCCAGAAACTATCAAACTCTTAGAGGAAAACATAGGCAGAGCACTCTATGACATAAATCACAGCAAGGTCCTTTTTGACCCGCCTCCTAGAGAAATGGAAATAAATACAAAAATAAACAAATGGGACCTAATGAAACTTCAAAACTTTTGCACAGCAAAGGAAACCATAAACAAGACCAAAAGACAACCCTCAGAATGGGAGAAGATTTTTGCAAATGAAGCAACTGACAAAGGATTAATTTCCAAAATTTACAAGCAGCTCATGCAGCTCAGTAAGAAAAAAAAAAAAACCCAATCCAAAAATGGGCTGTAGACCTAAATAGACATTTCTCCAAAGAAGATATACAGACTGCCAACAAACACATGAAAGCATGCTCAGCATCATTAATCATTAGAGAAATGTAAATCAAAATTACAATGAGATATCATCTCACACCAGTCAGAATGGCCATCATCAAAAAATCTAGAAACAATAAATTCTGGAGAAGGTTTGGAGAAAAGGGAACCCTCTTGCACTGCTGGTGGGAATGTGAATTGGTACAGCCACTACAGAGAACAGTACGGAGGTTCCTTAAAAAATTACAAATAGAACTACCATATAACCCAACAATCCTACTACTCAGCATATACCCTGAGAAAACCATAATTCAAAAAGAGTCATGTACCAAAGTGTTAATTGCAGCTCTATTTATAATAGCCCAGAGATGGAAACAACCTAAGTGTCCATCATCGGATGAATGGATAAAGAAGATGTGGCACATATATACAGTGGAATATTACTCAGCCATAAAAATAAACGAAATTGAGCTATTTGTAATGATGTGGATAGACCTAGAGTCTGTCATACAGAGTGAAGTAAGTCAGAAAGAGAATGACAAATACTATATGCTAACACATATATATTGTATTTAAGAAAAAAAAATATCTTGAAGAACCTAGGGGTAAGACAGGAATAAAGACACAGACCTACTAGAGAACGGACTTGAGGATATGGGGAGGGGGAAGCGTGAGTTGTGACAAAGCGAGAGAGAGGCATGGACTTATATACACTACCAAACGTAAGGTGGATAGCTAGTGGGAAGCAGCCGCATAGCACAGGGAGATCAGCTCTGTGCTTTGTGACCGCCTGGAGGGTGGGAGGGAGGGAGACTCAAGAGGGAAGAGATATAGGAACATATGTATATGTATAACTGATTCACTTTGTTATAAAGCAGAAACTAACACACCATTGTAAAGCAATTATACTCCAATAAAGATGTTTAAAAAAAAAAAAGGCTCTGTATTCAAATTTACAAGAGTGTGTTGAGAGGAGAGAACATTTATCATGAAGGGTCCAAAGTATTTTAAGTGTTTTCCCCTTCACAAATGACAAAAGTGTATCTTAGAAGCCTCTCTCAATCCCCACTCAAGTTCATATATCACACACCCACACACACCTCTACAAATCTAAAAATACGCACACATGCATACACAAATGTACTTTACATACACTCATAATATAATAAATATAATATATAAATAAATTCCATTTGGAGTTATATAATACACTGAATTGTTCTTCACCTCATGAAGTTCACATAGAATATATTTACCCACATTTAACTTGAAATATCCAACCCATATTTCAAATTTTAACTTCACTTTTACTCTCTCCAAATATCTTCCCATACCTTCCTTTAGAATGAGTTAAGTAGTATCGTCCCTGGGTTTCCAAAGTATCCTAAAACAGCTGTGTATCTTGGAGCCCTTATTGTATTACCTTGAAATATGATTAGCATCTTATGGTCTGAAGATTTCTCAGAGAGCAAGACATAGTCTTGTATTCCCAGAACAAAGCAGTTTCTGACACACACCATATTCCCAATACTGCTCGTAGAATTCATCCTTACCTAAACCTGTGTACACAGTTAAATGGTAATCTATCCAGATGAGATTGTTTAAAAACCTGAGAGGACAGGCAAGTGAAAATATAATGAGTCAATGTACTAATTGTAATTCTGTGTGTATGAGAGAGACCTTTCTTAAACTCACTTTTGACTGATACTTTCAAACAGTTGGTCATCTGATTAAATGTTTAAAAAATAAATGTAGTTCATCATTGTGGGATGCCAATTCCCTCTCAAATTTTTATTTCATGGTAAGAGGAGACAGTTTTTCTAGTCTAATAATTTAATTTTAGTTTGAATTAAGTAGTCCTTTGATTAAATATTAAGGACAATATGATAAGAATTTGCTCACATTGTTTTTTTATAGTATTGAACACAATATCTCAATCAAGAATATTTGCTATTACCAAATGAGTATGATATTTACAAATGGTTTATAATTGGCTTGCAACCATCTTTTAACATTATGTGTTTCTCTTAACTTGAAACACCTACTCTCTCTGGTTTTTCTCAGATGAAATAATCACATATAGAAAGGGCACTCCTTTTGAGAGGTGAGATCATAGAATTATGGCAGCTGTCATCTGAATTATGAATTTCTTACAAAGTATTGTTGTTTTTCATTATTGTCACACTTTAAACACATATTTGACTCTAGCTCCCACAGGGACTGATTGAACGGTCAGAAGGTTGAAAGTGTCTGCTTATATAAATGAGGCTATTTTTTTAATGACACACATTATTTTAGGCCCATCTAATATTTTCTGGGAGCATGCTATCTAATACTCTATCTGAAGTTTCTCACAATCATTCAAAGTGTTTACTCTCAGAGACAACTTAGTATAATGGGCAAATTTTACCAACTTAATATCTACTCCCTCTTCCAAATCATTAATAAGTATAGCATATAAACCTTCTAATCCACTGTTGTTGAATAACCTGAGGCTGATTCTCTTTTCCAAAGTTGCTTCAACTGTACTTCATATTGTTGTTAATTATTTCTCTAAGTGCAAAGAGTCTCATTTTTAAGTCCATTGTTCATCACTAGATATAAGAAAATGACTCATCCACCTCCCTCATGGAATAGCACTCCACTGTGGAAGAAATCTCTTCTTTCATAATCACAGTGAAAACTACCATGCTATCATCCATTACTCAATATTACACATCATGAAACTAACTGGATGCTTCCACACTCCTTTCTAGGCACCAAACAAACTATTCAAAAAAGCAATTTATTCATGAGAACAGGAAACTGGTTCTTCCTATAATCTTTCCAATTTATTGCTGATGTGGTAATTCTGCAACAATTAAGCTCATCCCTTATTATTCTCAATGTAAGATGATTTTGCATGCTATTTTTATTTGATTTATAAACTTTGCCTTTCAACCACAATGAGCATTATCCACATTTTATGAGTCTCTCCTCTCCTTTTAGAGGAAGAAACCCCATAACATCAAAAGACAAGCTTTAGCAAAGATACATCACACATAACCAGTTATGATGTCAGTTTTCTTAAGATGGTAACTACAGGGTTAAAAAATAAACCATTGGAGGATTTTTTTAAAAGGCATCTGTGTCATCTCCTTTGTTATTTTAGAATTATGTGCTTAAAATAAATAAGGCATAAAATCCAAAGACCTAATTTTCAATACTTTATCCTTTTTGTTGGCTATGTGACTTTTAGAAAGCCCCAACTCTTAAATTTGGTTTCTTTAACTACAATGTGGATGATGGCAGCTGCCTGTTTACCTTGGCATACCATTATAAAACTTAAATCATATATTATATGAAGGAACTTCATAAGATGTAGAGCAGAATGCAAAAGTGATGCAATATTAGCAGACTTACCAGAAAATGAATAATGCTGAAGAAAATTGAAAATTAAGACAATATCATGATTTTCTAAACAAGCATGTGTGAGAGCATAATTTTTCTTTTCCTGAATGTTAAAAGACAACATTAAAAATTAAGCTTGGGGGCTTCCCTGGTGGCGCAGTGGTTGAGAGTCCGCCTGCCGATGCAGGGGACACGGGTTCGTGCCCCGGTCCGGGAAGATCCCACATGCCGCGGAGCAGCTGGGCCCGTGAGCCATGGCTGCTGAGCTTGCACGCCCGGAGCCTGTGCTCCGCAACAGGAGAGGCCACAACAGTGAGAGGCCCACGTACCAAAAAAAAAAAAAAAAAAAATTAAGCTTGGCACATTTAAATTGAAGTATTGTTTAAGAGGTTGTGGTTATAGCAAAACTGTGATTCTCTTTAATGGACATAAAAATCTAGCAATAAAAAATGAGGCAGACAAATACTTTCCCCGCAAAATAGAGTCAAATGATTCTTCCTAACAAGACTGTATATACATAAAGGTGGTCATCCACTAGAAGAGAACCAAAGAATAAACTAGAAATTTGAGTAGCAGTCCTCAAGAAGCAATCTGAATCTGTTTGTCCCTTTATGTCTTTGACTTCAAAGCAGTTAGAGAAATAGGGTACTCAATTATAAATTATATCAATAAACTTTGCTTAAAGAAAAACAGTTTAGTGCCCCAGCTGTGAGGTGGAATGAGTTGCTTCAAAGACAGTTTCTGTGAACTGGGTTTCTGCAAGCTGGCCATGGTCAAAAGGAAGAACTGACACATTTAAGAAGGGATAGAGCTTATTGAATATAGTCAGGCCTTGTGATAATTCTGTTAATCTCTTGTCCATTACTTTCCCTTCTCCTAATTCACTAAGAATATAGGTAACAAAAGAACTGAAATCTAGTTAAATCCTCACTGGTAAATTAGATCTGAACCTTTGACAAAATCATGAAGTGGTAACTCTGTTACTTGATCTGTAAAATGGGGAAGTCAGATTCTTCCAAGTTTTATGTTAATTTTATTTTCGAATAATCCTTCTTCTCTGAAGTGCTCCTCATGTATGTGCTAAAGCTAGTTTTTACTGGTTTGTTTGTTTTCAGGATATGACTTGAGACTGAATGCTTCTACTTTGAGTCACCAATGTCTAATATTGCTTATGTTCCACTCTGTGAATTTCCTACAGGGCTGCTCATTGCTACAATTTTCCCCTCTGTTTGCTTTTGAACATCCATTGCTGCATTAAGAAGATTCTTTGATGCTTTAAGTTTCTGAAAGGTTAACCAGTCTAAATCTTTGTACTAAGGGGTGACTTGAGATTTTGGAAACCTGGTATAGCTGTGTTCAATAATTATACCCATGAAAATAACAGTATGGATCTTTGAATGCTTGCTGGAACCAGACATAACTGGGGGAAGGGAGAAGGCACATCCTCCATGATCTTCTCAAGCAGGCAACACCTTGACTCCTGGTCAGGTATGTTTGAAATACTTGGTTTATAATGAAAATATATCAGGCACCAATATCATGAAGAAATGAGTCCTATCATGATCCATCCATCAATTAATTAAGCAGGAAAATTCATGACAGTACTTTGCTCCTTTAACATATTCTAGGCCTATGCGGTATGCAAATACATGAACTAATCAACCACATGAAAATATTTATTTAAATATTCTGATATATAGTGTATTTGTTAACCATTGATATAGTTCAGTAATACCTGCACTGTTGTTGTTTGTTTCTTTGGCTGGGGCAGTAACTGTAGTTTGAGGTACTCAGTTCAGTGTACACTAAATTAGCAGTCCTCACTTGGCTTCCCTTGTTTGATCCTAAACATGACCAACACTCTCGACTTTAACAAAAGAAGGAAAAGAATAGGAAAAAACAATAAACCCAGCATTCAACAAAGCTGTAGAAGCTTGAATGGCAAACATGTTGCACCTCTAACACAAAGTTCACCTTTGAGTTGAGAATCTGAAATGCTCTCTGAGGTTATCTCATCCTAAGAAGGCAGCAAGAATAAACAGGAAAAAATACTGGCATGCTCTACGGTCAAAGAGAAAAGTAAAGGAGATACAGGCACTCAGCATGACAGCTACAATGCATTGCAGACCTAAAATATAATAGAATATTTTCTTCACTACTGATAATTTTTCTTTACTATTGATTATTTTACAAAGGGGAAAACAGGCTCAGAGGGGCTCAGTAACCTCTCTAAATTCATGCAACTAATAAGAAGTAATGTTGTAGATTTGATGCCAGATCCATCTGAGCACAGGTATTATGTAAGCTAATAGGAATTGAACACTTACTACTTGCCAGGCAGTAGCCTATGCATTTTACATATATTACCTTATTTATTCCTCTACAAGATTTTTATATAGATATTATTATAATCCAATTATTTAGATTAAAAACTGAAGACTTAATAGTGTAATTAGCTTGCTCAATGCTACCCATCTACTAAGTGGCAAAAACCTGACTGTGAATACTCTCATTTGACCTCAAAGTCTATATTCTTAGTCACTATTTTTTTTAATATACACCATCTGAATTCTAAAAGATTATATTCTACTTTGGAATCAGAAATACATACTTGTAGGGGCTTCCCTGGTGGCACAGTTTTTGGGAATTCACCTGCCAACGCAGGGGACATGGTTCAAGCCCTGGTCCGGGAAGATCCCACATGCCACGGAGCAACTAAGCCCATGCGCCACAACTACTGAGCCCACGTGCCACAGCTACTGAAGCTCGCCCACCTAGAGCCCGTGCTCTGCAACAAGAGAAGCCACTGCAATGAGAAGCCCACACACTGCAGTGAAGAGCAGCCCCCGCTCACCGCAACTAGGGAAAGCCTGCACTCAACAACGAAGGCCCAACGCATCCAAAAATAAATAAATAAATAAATTTATTTTAAAAAAAGAAAGAAATACATACTTGTAATACTCAATGCATTCATTTATTAAGTGCTGACTATATAGGATATACTTTATTAGAAACTGGAGATCCAAAGAAATTTTAATCCATGCCTGTCTCTGCCTTTGGGAACATAACAGTAGCAACAACCAAACCCAATCATAGAAGGCTGTCTATACTTACACAGCCACATGTCATACAAATTGCTACATGTGGTAGAAATAGGAAAGAAACAATACTAAATGCAAGATGAAAATGATAGTAGCACTTATTTCAGGAATGTGTAGAGTCATGTTATACATCTAGTTAATTAATTAGTAAACACTCAATGAAACATCCTGTATCAGGCCTTTTGTAGGTGCTTAGGAAACTGCAAGTAAAGAAAAAAGAGAAAAAAAAATTACCTATCCCAATGGAGTTCACATTTGATAAAGTCTCAATTATATTTATAGTATTACCTTTATCAGTAGAAGCACTATTAGTCTAATTGATATATAAATAGAAGACACTTGCTATTGATTTCAGGCATACATAGAAAGATAAAAGAATATGTGATTTTATAAATAACTATTATTCACTCTTCAGATCTATTGATTTTTAAAATATTTAACATTGGATATTAATGATTGTTATATCTCCTAGCTCGTTTGAATGTCATAATTTTTCTCTGGTAGATAGCAAAATAATACCTATTTCTACTGTGTTGAGCTGTTGATTTGAAATCCAGCAGTGTATATGCATGTGGGACTGCATGTCAATCAAACCCTCTCTTACTGCCTGGCACTCTACCACCCCCAGCCCCACCCTCGTAGCTCTCTTAGATCAGTTAATGTCAAGTATAAAATGGGATGTTGTATATCTAATCTAAAACCACACCACATCACCTTACTTTACCTTAAACTGTTTCTCTTCTACTGTCATTTCTGATATATTTTTTTTCCCAAATGTATTGTGCTTTTGACCTTATGGCAAACAGACAAATTAGACATGAGAAAATAAAGGCACTGCCCAATCTAGCTTAACTACAGAAGTCCATTTAATTCTACTGCTCTTCCCAAGTATTTCGCAGGGTCCACACTGAATGGATATAATTTTGCAGCTACTGATTTTCTAAGGGATTCAAAACAAATCGTGAGAAAATATGCACATGGCCCCAAAAAGGAGCCCTTGAATTCATTTTGTAATTTATACAAATCTACACCTACTTTAGCTTGCCATTTAGGAAATTACATTAAACCATTTTCCAATCACCAACAATTAACATAGCTTGACGAATGTCCACTAACTTCCCTACAGTTAAGGAACTATAAAATCCCATTTATCCCACCAGCTAGATTTTATTTCACTCAAAAGGCTCCTGCCACCCACAATGGTCGTCAGCCACTATGCAGAGCCTTCCTACTTTTGTTTTAGTGAAAACTTTTCAAATAAGTACTCAGGAGCGTTTGTCTCAGAATCCTCCCCCACCCCATGTCTTACATGTATTGCTGAAGACAAAGCTCAAAGATATTTTCTTTTCATCATTTTTTTTTTCTTTTTAAAGTACAATTGTACTTAAAGGTTGTTGAGTTCGGGAACAGATTGACACAAATCATTTCTGACATAGAAGCATCCCTGAGTGATGCATATGCTGTTACCTGTTGGCATCTTTCTCTACCTGCTTGAGTTTACCTGTCAGCTTTGAGAGAGGCAATGGCTGATTTACCATGAAAGCTTATCTACAAGCAGAGGCTCAGAAAGAAACTCTCTGGAAGGGGGATTTGTTTTGAGAGCTTTCACATGATGTCTTGTTCCTACGGAAACCATTTTTGTCTTGTTTGTGCAAGAACAGACCTGTTTCTGTCATATGAAAAAGGGTGTACATGTTTTATTTTGCTTTTTGATCCTCAGATTATAATTGTAAACCTAATTCAATCATGTCGAAGTGACATTATTTTACATATTTTCTCTGTGTATCCTTTACTCAGTGAGAGGGTTTGAATTTGAGCTGAATAGATTAGAGATAACCTTTGATATTATAAAAACTTTACATGTTTCTTAATATAAATCACTATGAATTTACTAAGGTCAGGAAGATAAACATAATAGTATAATTGTGTTAAAGTTTATTGATATAGTATCTTAATAAAGAGGTAGTTATTCTAAGCTTCACAGAAAAAAGAAAAGTGCTTTTTCTAAAATGTTCATAAATTTGTATTTCTCAATGTTCAGGAAAAGATGTTGACATTCACACACTTCAAGTGCATTTAGTCAAAAGTTATTATTTGTCTTCTATGTATTGTGAGGATCACTTTGTAAATCATGTTTTTGATCCTAAAACTTCATTTTTGTTTTTCTTATTGGGAAAAACACCCATATATTTATCAATGATTTTCAACAGAAATGCTGGTTACTCCAGACAGTCCCACTTCTGGAATAATGGAATCAGCCCCAAACTGAAAATTTATTTTTCTATCTGTAATATATTTTTTAAATCATGGCTCTGATGTCAATGTATCTTGGGAAGTAAAAATAAAATCAGTAATTCTTTGTTTCTGAGATGAATTCCAAAATGCAGACTCTATCTCAGGGGCAACCCCAGGTTTAATTTTCTCATTGATTACAAAATCCATGGAATTAGGTACCTGAAAGTCATAAAATAATTGTGTATTATAGGGATAACTCTCCTCCTTCACTGTCACACTTCCTATCAATGTGCATGAGGTAATCACCTCCTTCTTTCCTTATAAATAACACCTAACAGCTTGAGAGGCATGGTTCATACTATTCATTCTCAGGACTGTATCTCTTACAGTTGCTGCTGTGGGCACATGATGAGAGGGAGATTTGTTCACCACTCCTTCATCTGTGCTGCCTCTCTAGTAAGGTTATCACTCAAACAAAGATACAGTATAATTAAAGTACTATGTTCTCTGAAAGGACAGAAGAGCCCAACATCAGGACAGTTCCCATTATAAATTTGGTTTGTCCATGCCTGTTGCACTTCTGTTGTTACTTTTTAATCATCACTCCCAGCAGGCATTGTTTGCCTATTGAGACAGTATCTAAATGAGTTGAGAATTTTGTCAGGTTTACACCAGCCATGGGTACTGCAGACACTACTAACTCATTAAAAAAAAGAAATTCAAAAGAAACAAATAAGAATTTTTCCTTAACTTTCAAATAATGCTATCTAACAATGATTGTTCATGGTTTAAGATGTGGAGATACAAACTACAGCTCCACAGTAGACCAACTTGTTATTTTTGTTTAAACAGCCTTCATAAATGTTTAAGAAAACGTTGCCCTATAATTTCATTTTTTGTTTCATTAAGGGTATGTGTATTATATGCCTCAAGGAGTTTTAATGACTCTATATTAGCTAAAGTACACAGTATTTATTCTAACAAAATTTAAAAACAAAATCAAATCATCATAATCTGTGACATATTTTATACATACAGTCATTTCCAGTTAAGACAGAGATGGAAAATCCAGATAATTGCACACTGCAAATAAAAATCGCACACTGAGTTTGGCATCAGATTGCCTTCTGCATGGCTAAAGCTATCATTTGAGCTCACTGTAGAATGACATTTATTGACATATTCAGTAATTTTTCTTCTATTCGAAATTTACCTCCCCCAGCACATTTTTTTTTTAAATGGCTTTCCTTTGTAATCTTAGAGCTCTGTTTCTGCATTGGCAAACCACTACACTTTCAGGCACTTATAGAATAAAAATAGTCATAATAAAATCTTGTGTTTAGAATTATCACAAAGCTTTTAGGCAAAGACAGTGCCCAATTAAGTATTCTCCAATTGGAAAAGAATTTTAATGGAGTCCCTTTGCTTATACTTTTACATTATCAAGATTTACTGTATTGTTTTAAAATAAAAATATGTAACCATTACAGCTACCTTTTTAAAATATGATAACACAAAGACTAAAATGATTTACCTTGACAGCTGTATCAATTAACTATAAGCAATTTACTTAATAGCCTTCCATCTAATTTTGTTTCCTTTGACCTTAAAGATTAGAGAAAATAATTAATTGTCTGTAATAGGACATTCTTATTTAGCTTACATCAGGTACTTTTTTCTTCCCATTGCTTAAGAGTGAAGCTTACCAAATACATTATTTGCAAATCTAGATATTTTCTAAATATTTGTTAGCCTTTTAACCTTTTAACAAAAGAAGACAGGTCTTTCTGGAAAACATTCTAATTTATATTTTAAAATAGATTAATCCCTCAATAATGGCAATTATTTCTTATAAAGTATTTTTTTCTATTGTAGTACAGTTATAAACCTATCACAGCTAGTAACCTAATAAGGGGAGAAATAAATACCTCCCTCACAATCCCCCAAACCTATCAAATCCAACTCATTTCCTTAACTCTTGATTTATTAACTTTGGCATAGTAAGCCTTCTCAGAGCTGGTAAATACTAAAAGCAAAATGAATATCTTTGTAAAGGATCTATGTCAATATTTTTTTTTAAATCCACTGAAATATTTACATACAAGAATATATCCTTCTCTGGAGTAGTTACCTTCAGAACCTGCACTTATCTCAAAGTGTTATCAGTCTGAAAACATTTTGGGACTGCTCTAAAAGATTTCCATTCTGAGAGATGGCATGCAGAATGAACAAAAAGTCTAGGGTTTTTAACTGGAGAGGCTTGAGTTTACGTTCTAGCTTCATTGTGTCAGTAGCTTTGTGAAAAATTACTTAATCTCTCTATGTCTGCTGTCGAACTGTAAAAGGAAATCCACAGTAATCGTGTTGATATCTAGATTGTGGTGAGGATTAAATTTTTTGAAGTTCAAAAAATGTCAAGTGCTGAGCATTCTGTTTGACAAACAGTATGACCTCAATAAATATAAGCTATTATATGTGAAAGAGTGACCCTTTCAAAAATAACCCCTCCCCTAAAAGAAAAATACTGATATGCCACCACTGAAGGGAATTAAAACTATGTATTGGAGACTTAGAAGAGAATTTCAAATAAGGAGATCCAAATTGTTTTTTAAAATGACTTAATCTTTAAAATTCAAATGTATTGCATTTTTAAGGTGAAATGGTCGTAAATGTTTATAATCCCAAATTTTGACATGTTTGTGAAAAATTATCACTTTTATTCTAAAGTGTATTCTAAAACTTTTGTTTATAGAGTTATGGGTCTCAATGGTGTTGCCTCAATACCTGCCACCAGGAATTGGGGAACAGGAATTAGGAAGGGGGTAATTCATATGCAGGAGGGCTGAAGCGCTCAACACAGAAACCAAATGTTAAGAAGAATCTTAGAGAGAAATATGTGGTAAGGATTTTCCAAACCACTTATTGTTATTAAGAGATAATACATGATGACAATGCAAAATGAAGGGCAGTGGGTAGGATACAGTTGAAAGATCATTGACTTCAGCAACGAAAAGATTGGGCTTGATTACTGCCATTATTATTTTAAAATGCTGCAATCCTAGACAAGTTATTAAGGCTGTGAGACTGCTTACCCATCCATAAAGTAATAAATACTTCTAAGAGCTGTTGTAATGAGCATATTAAGTAACATAAGTGAAAATTTCAATATAGTGTGTGGACCATCAAAACATAAATCTTATACTTTTTAAGACAGCCTTATGAGCATATTCAGCTGAGGTGAAAATAACAAGATAATAAAGTAAGTGTTACTTACAAATATAAAGAGAAATGAAGATTAAATTTAAATTATCAGAACCAGAGCTAAGATAAGATTAATTACAGTATATAAAATATTTCTCTTTCATTTTCAGACTAAAATGTCTAAATGAAAGTAATTTCCCATTTTTAGGTATGAATATCAATAAAAAGATATAAAAAAAGACACTGTGTTATTGCTATTGGGAAGGCAGGCAGTAAGCAGCATGCTATAATAAAGATTCTGCTGTCATTTTGGGGAACATGAACGTTTTAAAATCTCATGGGTTGGGTCAGTAGAAAGGCTGTTGCAAACTCTCGTGTGCCATGATGTTTCTGTAGCATTTGACATCATTAACAATTTCCATAAATTATCTTTTCACATTTTAATCCCTTCCCAAATTTCCACAACAAAAATCGAAACCCTTTACCATACCAACTGCCTACCTATTTCCTTCTTTACCTAGTATAAGGAACATTGAGAAAAAAATAAAAGACAACTGAGTGGATTAAAACTTCTATAGGATTGTAGTCCCCAGCTTCAGTTGGGACCTTGGTTATGACCATCAATCCTGTCCATGCACCTCTGTTCTGCTTCCTCTTTAATTCCTGCTGAAGCTGTACCAAACTTTCCCCAGTCTCCTTAAGACACTCACACCTCAGTTTCACTTTCAGCAGATACCTTTAACTTTTACTTCAGAAAAAAAGGTGAGTTTTCTGTCATCTAAGATGACAAGAATCCCATCAACCTTTTTTTCTGCCACATATATATATATATATATATATATATATATATATATACACACACACATACGTATATACATGCATACATACATATATACACATATTTTTTGATATACATCAAAAATCACTCTAGGGCTTCCCTGGTGGCGCAGTGGTTGAGAGTCCGCCTGCCAATGCAGGGGACACGGGTTCACGCCCTGGTCCGGGAAGATCCCACATGCCGCGGAGCGGCTGGGACCGTGAGCCATGGTCTCTGAGCTTGCTCATCCGGAGCCTGTGCTCCGCAACGGGAGAGGCCGCGACAGTGAGAGGTCCGCGTACCGTAAAAAAACAAACAAACAAACAAACAAACAAACAAATCACTGTATTTTATTTTTCCTCCTATTTCAGTAAAAGAGGTGTTATTCTTCACTCTGGATGTACCTTTTCAGAGACCTGTCTTCCTATTTCCTTACATTCTTCCCCTCTACTGATTCTTGAAGATATAAACACATTTAAATATCTTTGATCTTAACACCAGTTAAAAATTAACACCAGTTAAAAAAGCAGCAAAGAACCATTACCTAATTAATAATGAAGTGAGATGACAAAAATGTCTATAGTCATCTTTACCCTTTTTATTACCATTCATTTAGTCTTCAATTCACTGTAATCTGGATGTTTTTTTCCCACCCATCAGTGAAACTGCTGTAGCAGGGTTAAACGTGACACACTAATTACAAATTATAACGGAAACTTTTAAGTTCTGATCATATTTGATTCCTCTGCAATATTGACATTGTTAACTGTTTTCTTTCTCTTTGTTTTTGAAGTATAATTAACCTACAACACTATGCTAGTTCGTGTTATACAATATAGTGACTTG